>NC_133619.1:282675965-282979536 GCF_048593235.1 Sminthopsis crassicaudata
CCTTATTATAATTTTCTATGTGTCTTTCTGTTTGAAGTGTTTTATTTTTGGTAAACATCATATCCTTGAATTCAATTTTTGTTATCTACTTATGTTTCATAAGTGAGTTCACCCCATTCATATTCATAGTTAAAAATACTAGTTGTGTGCTTTCCTCTATATTATTTTTTCCTATTTATTATTTTCTCTCTTTTTAATTCTGACCCACTTCAAAAATTTTGCTTCCAATCACTTTCTTTAATATGCTTTCCCTTTTATCACCCCATTCCCTATTCCCTTTTCCCTTTTACCTCCTACTTTTCTGATGAAAATGATAGATTTCTATATCCAATTGAATCTGTGTGTGTGTGTGTGTGTGTGTGTGTGCAGTGTATGTACATATATTTATTTCCTATTTAAGCCAATTCAAATGAGAATAAGTTTCAAGTGCTGCCTGCTTCCTAGCCTTCCTTTTTCTTTCCATTTTAAAAGTTCTTTGAATTTTTCTTTTTTGAGCTAATTTCCCCCCATTATAACTTTCTCTTTCCCTTTTCTCCAACTCATCCTTTTTCACTCTCCATTTTTTTGAGATAATTTCAATATAATTTATTCATTCCCATGTTATCCATCTATAGAGTGCTTGTAACTCACTTAATAGTTCTTAGGAGTTAAATATGAATTTCCATAGAATTTCATGTTTACTTTTTTAGGGGCTACTTTTGAGCCCTGTGTTTTAAAGTAAGATTTGCTATTCACCTTATTTTTTTTCCTCAGAAATATCTGAAAATTATCTTCATTAAATATCCACTTTCTCCCAGAACAAATATACTCAATTTTTCTGAATTCATTATTTTGATATCCTTATTCCTTTCCCTTACATAATATTACTTTCCAATCATTTTGTTGATTTATCATGATAGTTACCAAATCTTGCTAAATGCTGATTGCAATTCTATTGTATCCGAATAGTTTATTTTTGGCTACTTACAATGTGTTTTTTTCTTGATCTGGGAATTTTGTAATTTGGTTATAATCTTACTGAGAGCTTTTAATTTTGGGATCTCTCTAAGCAGGCAATCAGTAGATTATTTTATTGTTTATTTTCTTTTCTGGTTCTAAAACACTGTCACCATTTTCCTTTTTTATTTCTTTAAATATGATGTCTAGGATTTTTTTTTAATCATGTTTTTCAGGTAATTCAAAATTATTAAATTATATCTTTTCAATTTCCATTTTATTTTAAATGAGACATTTCATATTTTCTTCTACTTTGTTTTATTATTTCTTGATGTCTTATGAAATGATTAGCTTCTACTTACCCAATTCTAGTTTTTAAGGAATTATTTTCACTAGTGAAGCTTTATACTTCTTTTATCATTTGGCCAATTCTAGTTTTTAAAGTTACTTTCCTCAATCATTTGTGACTATTATTATTAAAATCTTATTTCATTTTTCATTGTTTTCTTGCATTATTCTCATTTCTTTCCACAATTTTACCTTTACCATTCTTACTTATTTTTAAAAATTA
The DNA here is from genome assembly GCF_048593235.1 of Sminthopsis crassicaudata. Classification (NCBI taxonomy): domain Eukaryota; kingdom Metazoa; phylum Chordata; class Mammalia; order Dasyuromorphia; family Dasyuridae; genus Sminthopsis; species Sminthopsis crassicaudata. Next base: position 282,677,473 of record NC_133619.1, read on the forward strand.
TTCTCCACTCTTTTCCTTAGTTCTTCCTGGAATTCTTGTTCATCTTGTGTTTGATCTGCAGTTTTCTTTAAGGCTTTGCTAGTGACTTTTTACATTGTTGTTGTCTTCTGAATTTGTGCCTTGATTGTGTCTGTAATAATCGTCTGTTTTATGGTCAAATTATGTTGTGCTGGTGATTTACTGATTTTTCAAGTCTATTTCTTAACCTTGAATTTTATGTTAAAGTTTGGCTCTGCTTAATTGATGAAGGGTTTGGGCAAGATAAATTATCCCAAAATTTGGGGTGTTTTGTTATATTATTTTGATCATAACTTCTTGTAAGGTTTTAATATTTTAAATAGACATATTATGGAAAGAGGTACTGTCATTGCTCTACACACATGGACACTTACCTAGGAAAGGATCCTGTTATCTTGTTACTGAAAGTATTTTTCTCCATCCTAGAACTGTGATCTGGAACTTTGTATGAACAGTGAAGGCACCAGATGGCATCTAGCCCTGATCCTAGTGTTGGCAGCAGAATACTCTATAATTTCTTTCTAACTAATTTTCCAATCCCATTACCATCCCTGGGCTGAGAGTTTCTTCTCTTACAGCTCCCTCCTAAGCCCATGGTTGGTGTTGTCATTGCTGGCTCCGAGTTAGTCTGTGTTCCAGTGTCATAGGTCTTTTCTTCTGATTTCCTAAGTTTTCTTGGAGTGGAAAATTTCTCATTCTGACCTTTTGGTTATTTGGAGTGACCTATGCCACTCCAGAATTCAGTTTATTCAGTTGTTATTTTAAATTTATTATGATGAGAATATTGGAAGAGGTTAAATACAGGGCTTTCTCTACCTGACCATCTTGACTTCCTCGAAAGCCATCTTTTCAAAGGTGACAGTTCACTGATGTTGCTACATGTAAATGAGATATTATTCACCATCTCTTTCCAAAAAATAATGCCAATTATGGATCAAAGTGAAGGCAATGGAGAGTTGTATGGCAATTATGGCAGGTTATAATATGTAGCTAATATAGCTAATGAGAAACTCTAAAAAACAACAAAAGCAAAGGACAGCATCAAAGCATTAAGGTGCAGAAAGATGAATTATAAATGTGGTAAAGACATATGATGATGAAGGGATAGTCAGAATTATCCACTGCTACATCATGCAGGAAAAAAAAAATCCTGAGAAAAGGAGTGAGTTCATAAGATAAGTATGGGATAGAGAATAGAAAATACGAGTGCTTCCTTAGTTTCCAAGAAATGTTGGAAAACTGAGAAGAATGTGTCTATTGTGGAATAAATAAAGAGGAAATGCTACATTGATTATGTTTTACTTCATTTAAGATATGTTTACATCAATGGATTCTATAGAAAATGTATAAACACCAATATACTCTAGAATAGTTGCACTATTTTCAATAAATTATGAAAATGGACATTTTACCTATTGCAGAGATGAATTATTTTTTATTCTAGCATGTTTTTTAACAGAAAAATAAATGCCATTTTTATTCAAAACACAAAAAGCCCTGCAATGTTGTTTTACTTCTGCTGCTGTTTTGCTGCTTGGTGTTGCCAATTAAAGGTGATGAACAGTACAAGGAAATATCATCTAAATGTCATCAATCTACCTTACCCACATGTTCTTTTATGTTGTTTTCTTTTCTGGGCTCTTGTTAACAAGTTGATCAACAGAGTAGATCTCATGGGAAAATAATTGACAGGTCTGAAATGGAATGAGCTAAAGCTCCACTCTTCCTTTCCCTATTATTTTCATTCTTAGTGACATTCCCAAGAAAAGTAGTGATAGAAAATCACAGGTTAGCAAAAGCTGACAAACCTACTCACTAAATAATTTAAGGAAATAATAGGCATGAGCTCCCTAGGACATACTATGCTAAGATAAGTGATTCAGGGATATTTTGATATTGTGTGCCTGGTATATTATTGTGACCTGGAGAAAATTACAAGTGAATGTGGAGGCACTGATTTTAGGTATTAGAAAATATTGCGACAAAAACAGCTTCAAGTCTTACCATAATAAATCATATTCTCTTAGTTATGTGTATATGTATGTGGGTATATGTTTGTATATAGGACAGAATAATAATTAAGAGAATTTGAAGTAATTTCTTCAAGGTATAAGAGTAACAATTAGTACACACAAGTAACTTACTGAATTATCTATATTTTAATCAATTGAAAAAATTAATTGGCTTTTTCAGAAGATGCAGTTTTTCTGAGGTCAATTGCTTAGTAAGGGCAAGAATGGACAGGATTGCATGTAGTCTCAATCACGTTTCAGGATACAATTAGAAGGAAAGATAAAGTCTTTTTTTTTTTTTCCTTCTCTTTCTTTCTTTCTTGGATGTTTTTCGTATTTCCATTGTTTCTGCCCAAGTGTAGAATGTTCTGACCCAGTTTTCTTTCTTGAAAGCTGGTCATTGAAGAGAACAAAGAAGAAAAATAAATATGCCTGTTCTGAATTCAAAAATTACCTAGCTTATACTTTGAATTTAAATAATGGGAAAATCTAGTTCATGCAAAATGTAAATGTTAGTAACTTGATAATATTATGTATTGTAAGGTGTTTTTTTCTATCATTGGAATATTGAGGTTATTGTTTAAGAAATATTGGAAAAGCTTATTTTGAATTGCCACTTATTTCACTACTGAGTTGACTATCCTTCGTTTTTGGCAATGCACATAGATTTCCTCTATAAATATCACATATTATTCCAAAATTTGGACATGCATATATCTATTAAATTCTAATTTGGATTATATTATATGGATGTGAGAAAATCAAGGAACCAAAGAAAAATAGTATGACAGACACTATTGGAGTGAAAGTCTTTCACATTTATATGTGACTGAATCCAAGTTGGAAAAAAAAATCATGAAATTACCCCAAAGAGGTCCTTTTCAAATTCATATTTTCTCAAGTGAGCCTTCAATGTGGTATGAATTAACAAATTTTTTAAAGTTTTGAATTCTAAATTTTTTTTGCTTCCTTCTTCCACCCTCTGATGATAAGTAAATGAAAGCAGTAATGAGAAGTTATTTTGCTCAAATATATGCTAGCAAATCTAATAATATAAACAAAATGGATGAATATTTACAAAACGATCAACAGAAAAGGAAATAAATTACTTAAATAAACCCACTTTGCAGAATTGCCATCCCTGTTTTTTTTTTTTTTTTTTTTAGCTTTTTACATTTAGTCTGTTTGTCTCTCTGTGTCAAATGTATTTCTCGTAAACAATATATTGTAGGATTCTGCTATTCCCTTCCATTTTATGGGAGGGTTTATCCCATTCACATTCACAATTATAATTGCCAACTCTATTTGTCTCTATCATATTTTCTCCTTTATATATATTTTTGTTCTCTTTCCACACTGTTATTAGTCTTGGGTTTTTTTTAACCCATCCCATCCACTAACTTATCTCCTATCACCCCTTCCCTCTTCTCTTAAGTGTTTTTTAATCCACCCCATTGCACACCATATCTTCTTACTCCTCCCCTCCTTTTACCTTTTTTCCTAGTGTTTCTGCCCTCTCTTCTATTTTGCCCCTCCCTTTTCTCTTTCTCCTCCTACTTCTTTAGTACTCCTACATAAATTTCCATACTCAACTGAATGATTAAGTTATTTCCTCTTAGAGTCAAAACTTATAAGATCAAGTTTCAGATAGTGCTCATCCCCCTCCTTTCCTCCCTTCAATTGTGATAGGTCTTTTGAGCCTTTTGGTATGAATTCATTGTCCATTATACCTTCTCTTTTATCTTTCTCCAATTCAGACCTTTTCCCACCCCTTAATGTCTTTTTCTTTGATGTCATCACATCAGAGTCCATTCATAACCACACTATCAGTCCATGTGACGCCCCTTTGTCTGCCCCTGTGACATTTTTCAAGAATTACAGATACCATTTTCTCATCTAGGGATGTAAATTATTTAACCTTTAAATATTTTATATATACATATATCTTTCTGGATAGTTAATTCTTGGTTATAACCCGAGGTCCTTTGTCTTCATATTCCAGGACCTCTAGTCCTTTATTGTAGAAGTTCCCAGATCCTGAATAATCCTGACTTGTTGCTCCTTCATATCAGAATTATTTTTGTCTGGCAGCTTGCAGTATTTTTTTCCTTAAGATTGTATTTTTGGAGTTTTAAAACAGTGTTCTTGGTCTTTTCCTTGAGAGATCTCTTTCCAAAGGTTATGTAGGTTTTTTTTCAATAAGTAATTCCACCTCTGTTTATAGAACATTGGGGCAGTTTTCCTTAATGCTCTATTGAAGAATGCTATCCAGGTTTTTATGATCATATCCTTTAGGTAGGCCAGTAATTTTTAAATTATATTTTCTGGATCTATTTTCTAAGTCAGCTATTTTTGCTATGAGGTATTTCACATTTTCTTTGTTTGTTTGTTTTTTTTTTGTTGTTGTTGTTTTGTTTTGTTTTGTTTATTTGTTTGTTTTTTTACCTTGTTTGACTGATTCTTGCTGCTTCACAGAATCATTCACTTCCATTTGCCCCATTCTAGTTTTTAATGTGTGATTTTCTTCAGTTACTTTTTGTATCTCTTTTTGCATTTGGTTAATTCGACTTTTTAATGAGTTGTTTTCTTCACACATTGTTTTTCCTTCCTTTTCCAATCTGTTGATTCTCATGCATACCTCTCATTTCCTTTCTCATTTGTTCTTCTTCATCTCTTATTTGCCTTTTAAAGTCTTTTATGAGTATTTCCAAAAATCCTCTTTGAGCTTAAGATCAATTCATAAAACTCTTTGATTTATTTTGTCTTTGTCTTTTAAAATAAGATCATCCTGTCTCAAAAAGAAAAAGAACTCCAAAGTTCTAGGCTAGGAATATAAGAAGTATCTGACAAAGATTGATTACAAAGGAGGGAAGGATCTGAATCCCACCTTATAAACACACTATTCCACAAACCCTTTTCTGATTATACAGCTATAACTTAATCCTTATAAATTGTATAAATTCATGTTCTTAGCTCTTGAATCAGTAACATTTTCAGTTCAGTTGAAATAAATTATCTTTAAGAGAAGAATTTTACCAACTAATTACCTAAAATCATAAAAACATCATAAATTATAGGAAGTTTCTCCCTGTCTCCCTCCCTAAGTTTTAACATGTTATGTTTTAGCATGTAGGCATTTACAAGATTGCTTTTGTTATTTTCATTTACTCAGACACAAGTTCCAGGACTTTCGAATCCATACATAATTAATATATACATCATGGACAAAATATACTCCTTCCTATAAGGCACATATATCCCCTTTCCTCTTAAATTTATATAACAAAATTTTAATTTCATAATACATTCATGAATCCTATTTATATCTCTTAGGTTCTTAATGCCTAGAACATAATAAATACAAAAATATAAAATTAATTTATTTGAGAAATTTAATTTTATCCTGTAATCATATCTCCATATTTATAAAAGTTTCATATGTCTAGAAGTACTTTGCTTTTAGTGAAATTAAAGTCCCTGAACCTCTGATGCTACTGTGGAAATGAAGAATTTTATTGACGTTCCAAAATTTAGAACAGTTTGTCAATTGTTCTTCCATATGTGATTATTTTTTTAAATTAATCATTATATTTATAGGGGTATTTTTCTTAACTTTGCAAATGGGATATTTTCCATTATATTTATATAGAAAATAATTATAAGCTAGTCATATTTGATTCATTTTATTGTTTTTAATTGACTTACATGAGCATTGATAAGAGATTGTTATCTTCCTGGAAATAACTAAGAATTACATTTAGTTTTCCATAGAGGGTCATATTATTTATATTGTACTGTTCACCCATGTGTACTTTAATATCTACTGACTCATTACTGACAGGAAAAGCTAGATAAGAAAGGATATATGAGATACTATAAGGATAAATAGAGCAAAGGACTATTACCAGCCAGCTCCCATTTTGTCTGTGGTGCCAGAGTTAATGAAATAACAGAATCAGTAATGAATTACTTTCCAATAAAGCTTGTCTTGTAGATCTTTTGATATTGACTATAACATGTCTTGTAAATGTGCACCATTGAATTTTGTGGCTCTATGTCATTGTTTGTGTGTTTTTGTGTGTGAGACAGAAGAAGAGGAAGAAGGAAGGATTAAAGCAAACCTTATCAAAGCACACTTTTAATAGTAACACCAGCTCTGTTCTTTTTTCCTGGAGCTATATCCAGAAATGTGTTAAAGAATATAGAAAATAGGAATAATTCTAGATCAATAAGAGTACAATATTTGAGATATTGATGAAAAAGAAACCTTTCACTGATGGGTTCTAATTGTTTCTATTCTATTCAATGTCATATCTCAATATAGAGCCCTAGTCACAGTCCATCACCTTCACTGATTCCTATTCTCTAATGTTCTGAAATTGAAAGTGGAAGAATTTTGACCTCTCATTCTCTCAAGATAATTCCACACCTCTATTTCCATGGTCTTGTGATTTCCCTTTCCTCTAGAAACCATATACTCCTCCAAGTTATCTTCTCTTATTCCCCTAAGAATTTATTTGCTGTTCCAGAAATCAGGAAAAATCAACAGCAAATGAGCACTACTAGATGTCTAAATTTCCAATACTCAATTCTCACCATTCTCCTCAGAGGTATTAATTACAAAATGAGTCATAGTTTCAAGCAAAATAACCCATGAAAGACTTGAAAATAGTTGATGTTGAAATAAGACATTTTCCAATACAATGAGAAAAGCTTTTGCCATTTAATTTATTTGACACTTAACTTTCTAGAATCTTCTCACTTTGCAGTGGGTTGTTGTGACTGATTATGCTTTCAGCCAGATATAGCAACACAGAATATTCAGGTTTTCAACCACTTTTCAGTTTTGCATTGAAGATAGTGCCACCCATTCATTACATTCAACTCATGTTGAATTTTCATTTTTTGCTAATTCAAATGCCTATCACTGGTTTTAAAAAAAGAGAAAAAAGAAAAGCTTAAAAAAAAAAGGTCTTTTTTAAATAAAAAGAAAATATAGTCTATCTGAAAATATGCAAAGTAATTGTTTATCATTGATAATGAGTTCATTAAATTCAGCTCTTTTTGCATAAAAATAAGTAACTGCAATTTAAATGAATGCTTGTACTGAGTACTGTGAGTAGCAGTGTATTTTATTATAACAATGTCAAAATGTGGCCTGGATTTTGAAAAGTAAATAATTAAAACTTTAAGTACTGGAGAATTAGACTTTTTTTGTTTGTTTTTTGTTTTTTGCTTTTTGCACATTTGTGGAATTCTTACTATTTCACAATATTTCAAGTCCTCTAATTACTTAGGCAAATTTCTGTTATTGACCAGTTTTAATGTCTTTTTTTTTTTTTTTTTTTTTTTTTTTTTTTTTTTTTTTTTAAGGCACACTCCTTATATCTACCAAATTGACCTAATTTTTACTTAACTACTTTTCTCTGGTTATCTAGTTGTTAGAAATCCAAAAACTCATTCCAGTACAATGATTAGTAGAAATATTTAAAAGAAATGGAAATGAAAGGGATGTCCACCAATTTGGAAATAGCTAAGCAAACTTTAGCATATAATTATTGTAATGGAATATTACTGTGCTACAAAAATGAAAAGCAGGATGATTTTAAAAAATCAGGAAAGACTCATATAAATTAATGAATAAAGAAATAAACAGAACTAGAAAAACACTATACACAGTAACAGCAATATTATTCAGAGAAGAATTGTGAATGACTTAGCTATTCTCAGAAATACAATGTTTCAAAACTATCCCAAAAAATTAATGATGAAGCATATTATCTGTCTCCAAAGAAATAACTGATGTTGTTTGACTACAGATTGATTCATGATATTTTAAATGTTTTTCTTTTTTTTTTTTTTTTCTTTTTTCTTTTATTTGAGTCTATGCTATATCATTATAATGATTAAACTTGTCTCTGGAGAAAAAATGAGAAAATCCAATTTCTATTCTCTGTAGAGATGATATACTATGAATGGGAAATATTGCACATATAGTGAGCAACAGTTACCTCCTTCTCTCCTCTTTATCTTCTTCCTCCTCCTTTACTTCTTCCTCTTTCTAATCCTCTACCTGTTCTTCCCCCCTCCTCTTAGTGATCCCCTTCTTCCTCTTTCTTTTTCTTCTTTATCTTTTTCCTACACAGTCTTTACTTTTCCTTGCTTCTTCATGATCACCACTTCCATCATTTGGTATTTTTCCCCACAATCAACTATACTATCAGATGTTTGGGAAATAGATTTGCCTTAGCAATTACTATAATTTTTAGATCACATGGATATAGGAGGTATAGATAGGGCAAATATGGAATACAAATTCAAAATAACTTTAACAAGTTGTAATATTTTTGATGATATTAAATAGATATACATTTTCTGGGTTAAAAAAAAATCCAGCAGAAATGTCTTGCCCCCCCAAAAAAATACATTCTGGGAGGGAAAGCACCTGACTATTAAAATTCTATTTTTTCTGTTCTTTCTTCAGATGGTTTATTTTCTCTAGATTATGAATTGAAAACAAAGTCAATAACTAGAATAATTGAGAAAAAAAATTTATTAAGTTGTGCAGGATAGGGGAGAATCAATAACAGGATGGCCTATTTCCCCTCAGTGCCTGTAAGTCATTCATTACAGATGATGTAAACAAAAGAATGAATAAATGCTAACTGACTGACCATCATGGTTGCAGTTAATAGATAAGACAAGGGATTTCTTTGATATTAAAACAACTTACATTACTTTCATTGATATTTAGGTCCTGAGGTTTTGCTTTGTTTTGTTTTGAATTTAGCATTCCAAACACTTTTATTATTATTATTATTATTATTATTATTATTATTATTATTATTATTATTATTATTTTTAATACACATTGTTTTATGTATCATGTTGGGAGAGAAAAATCAGAGCAAAAAAGAGGAAAAAATATTCTTTGCTTATTATCTGCAATCAGAAACCCCTGTTTTTGTTTTCTTTTGTTTTACTTAAGTTGATGTATGATAAATTATGTTCTAGCCTTTTACCTTTACTCTGTATGTGTCTCTCTGTGTCAAATGTGTTTCTTGTAAATAATATGTTGTAGGAATTTTTTTTCCACACTGTTATTGACTTCTGTTTTATAGGAGAGTTCATCCCATTCACATTCACAATTATGTTTATCAGCTTTGTATTTCCCTCCATCGATCCTATTTTCTCCCCTGTATATAATTTTGTTTTTTTCTTTTCATCCTGTCTTTAGTTCGGTGATTTTTTAAACTCACCCCATTCGCTAGTTTATCTCTTATCACCCCTTCCAGTTCTCTTACTAGTGTTATTTTTACCCACCTCACTCACTACCTTCTTTCTAATTACCCTTTCCCCTTCTTGTATTAGTGCTATTTTTAACTCACTTCACTCTCTACCTTTTCTTCTATCAACCCTTCCCTCTTTCTCTTACCTTTTCCTCTAGTGTTTCTGTCCTCCCTTCTATCCTTTTATTTTCCTCTTTCTACTCCTACTTCTTTATAAGGTTAGATAAATTTCTAAACCCAACTGAATGATTATACCCTCTTAAAGCCACAACTCAGGAGATCAACTTTCAGACTATCCTCATTCCCCCTCTCTTCTTTCCCTGGATTGTAATAGGTCTTTTGCACCTCTTTATGAGAACTAATGTGTTCCATTATACCTTCCCTTTCCTCTTTTTTCCAGTATAGACCTTTTCCCACAACTTATTGTCTTTTTCTTTGATGCCATGACATCAGAATCTATTCACAACCACACCCCTATGTGATGCCCCCCTCCTTCTGTCCCAGTGACACAATTCTCAAGTGTTATAGATATTATTTTCCCATCTACACATGTAAACAATTTGACCTTTAAATACATATATTTTTCATCTGCTTACCTTTTTATGCTTCTTTTGAGTTGTGTTTGTATATTAAATTTTCTGTTTAGTTCTGTTTTTTTTTTAATAGAAATGATTGAAAGTCTCTTACTTAATTGAATATCCATTGTATCTCCTGAAAGATGCTGCTGAGTCTTGCTGGATAGTTAATTCTTGGTTATAATCCTAGGTCCTTTGCCTTCTGGAATATGGTATTCAAGATCTTTTAATCCTTTATTATAGAAACTGTCAGAACCTGGGTAATCCTGACTATATATGTATGTATATATGTAGATAGATAAATAGATAGATCTTGTAGAATGCTATCCAGACTCTTTTTTTGATCATGGCCTTCAGGAAGGCCAATACTTTTTAAATTTTCTCTTCTGGATCTATTTTCCAGGTTATCTATTTGTGAAGTATTTCACTTTTTCTTTCTATTTTTTTTTTTATTTTTTTTAGTTTACTTGACTGATTCTTATTGTCTCACAGAGACATTAGTCCATTTGTTCTGTTCTAGTTTTTAATATGTGATTTTCTTCAATTAGCTAATGTATATCTTTTTTTTTGTTGTTCAGTTATTTCTACTGTTTAAGTTGTTTTCTTCATACAGTTTTATTATTTCCTTTTCCAAACTGTTGACTTTCTCATGGATAGCTGTCATTTCCTTCCTTATTTTTTTCCCTACCTTTTATTTGCCTTTTAAAGTATTTTATGAGCACTTCTAAGTAACATCTTTGGGCTTGAGACCAATTCGTATCACTCTTCAAGATTTCCTCTCTGTACATTATTTTCTTGTCTGAGTTTGTGTTTTGTTTCGCCCTGTCACCACAGTAGCTTTCTGTGGTTAAAGTTCTTTTGTCTTTCTTGCTCATTTTCTTTCCTTTTGTTTTGATATTTACTTTTTTTTTTTTTTTTTACTTTTAGGGTTGAGCTCTGCTCCTGGGGTAAAGGTAGCCCCCTGTCCCCAAGCTTCTTATGCAATTCTCATCCTTGGCTTTCAGCACCGCCCTTCTTTTTGCAGGAGATAACTTTGCTTGTTATTTCCAGGAAACAGCCTGGTTTTCCAGAGTTTGCCTTCTGAGCTGGGACTGGATACTCCCTCACTGATCTTGCCTTTACTGAGCCAGGAATGTGGTTCTTAGAGACTGGCTTTCCCAGAATCTATCTGAGCTGGGCTGAACACCCTTTTGTCCTGGTGAAAATGACCTTTTTGAAGTTTTTCCAGGCTATCTTGAGCTGGAGAGTGGTTTAATTTCATCAGACTCTGTTCAAAAGCTTGGTTTCATGTGATTTTTGAGGGAAACTGGGAGACCATCTTGCCTCCACCCATGGATACATGAGTTAAATGTTAAACAAATCTGATCTTTAAGCAACAATTCTGGTTTCTTCGCCACAAGAGCCACATGATTCAAATAATGCCCTAAAGTTTTTCCACAGGGACATTATCATTTTGATACTGTTAAGAGCCTCTTCAACTAATCATGTTTTTAAGTTAATATTTAAATGAAAACTGCTTCTAAGATAGGTCTAATTTAATAAATCTTGCAGCTATTCAAAACTGAAGTGAACTTTCAATGAAGATAGTGGTTTTCACTTCAAAGTGGGTGCTCAAGCAGAGGTGAATGGCATTAATTAGGTACCATTTAGAAATCTTTCATGCCATAGGTGGCATCTGATTATTTGACCTTTGTGATTCATTCCACTTTGAAATACTCTGGTTTTAAATTTGAGTTCAAAAGCAGCTTTCAATCTATCTAATACGATTCATATCTATCTCAAAAAATATTGATTGAATAACTGTGGAAGGAGAATTTGTTATGTCATACATTACAATAAATGCCCAATACAATTCTGGGCAATTTCTTTACATCAAGCTGACAGAAGCTACAAAGTAGAAGATTTTGGATTGGTGGATAGAGTCCTATGCATTTAGGGATGTGAGACTGAAACATTTGTTTTGAGATGACTTAAATTCTCACATAGTTGACCTCTTTTGAGTAATTTATGTATCTGTAGAACACCCACAAACCATTCAAAGACAGGGGAAAATAACTCTTTTCTCCCTTTCTCTGAAGAAATATTTCCTTATTTTTTAGAGGTGATAAATTTTGATTTTATAGTAACTTAAAAAACTTTCTTACCCCTAATAAGATATGCTGACTGATTATATGGCAGTTATAATTTGAATTGAAAAATTGCAAGGGAAAGACTCAATAAGTAACTTTAGTTAAATACATTTCTATCTGTATAGAGTTGACAAAAAAAAAAAAAAAAAAAAAAAACTTTTCCAAATTCAACTGGAAGTTTTATCCAAATGAAAGGCTTTTTAAATTTTATTTTTCTTATAAATTTTTCAGTAACAGATTAGATAAAATATTTAAATCAATCATTTTCCTATCTAGGTTTTTAAGTCATATGTCAAGTTCATAGACATATGGTATATAAAATATTGATATAGCTATATGGTACCCTGAATAGTTCTGCACCCATCTTTGGGAGTTCAATTCTGATCTCAGACAATTACTATTTGGGTGATCCTGGCAAGTCACTTAACCCTGTTTACACCAGTTTTGTTTTTAATCTGTAAAATTAGCTGGAAAAGGAATTGCTCCTGTCTTTGCCAAGAAAACCTTAAAATGAAAAGTTGTATATAGCTAAAACATCTGAATGGTTGGATATACTGAAACAGTATAAGAGATTGACAAAAGCAGAATTTAGTCCCTTAATTGTATCTTTTCATATGAAATTGGTTTCTCCAAAATAAGAGATTGAGTGAATTAACTGAAGTAAAGTCATTCCCCTGACTTTAAAGTAAAAGAAAAAAAAAGATGATGATTAATGAATATACTCACATTTCAAATATAGTCCATCAGACTTTTATTAATACTACTAACCTTGCCTGATAGCACCATGTCATATGAAGACTTGCTGAAAGGACTTGCAATCTTAGTCAAATAAAAAAAAAGATTTCAGATGATTATTTTTGTAAATATATGTGGAAGAATGCTTAAACATATGTATTAACTTCAACTTAGTTAAATGAAAAAACTTTCTAACAGAGCTTCACTTGACAGGAACAGTCTTCCTCATTTAATAGTGAGCTCACCCTCAGTCATTTATCAAATTAAATGTTTCTTGTGTTTTTAGAAAGTGCAAAAACTGGTGCTATGAGTACCAAGTCAAAGCTGAAACAGTCTCAGATTCAAACAACTTACATTCTATATGAGGAGAAAACATGTGCATTTACATATAAACATTAAATACTTTTTTAAACATTAATTTAAGGAGTGAGGCATCAGTTGTTAGGGTGATTCAAGAAATGCCTCTTGTAAGATGTGACACTTAAACTGAACTTTATAGGAAAATAGTGGTCTAAGAGGCAAAGACAAGGAGGAAGCAGATTCCAGCAATGTAGGGAAGTTTGAATAGAAGCGTGATGAACTTTGAAGAGGAAGTCAGATAAATAGATTGTTTATCATGTGTGAAAAACAGCAATATGTCCCATTTGGTTGAAGCTCAGATTTTTTCTGGTTGAGAGAATAAAGGGGAATAATGTGTAATTAAACTAAAAAGATTAGAAAGCAGTCTGGAGTCAAGTTGGGAAGGGATTTATTGCCAAACAAGACTTTGTATTTAGCTTTTGAGGTAATAGGAATCTACTGTTGTTTATTTAGCAGTAGAGTGACATTTTCCCTACTCTTGGAAGGATGCTGTGCAGTTATATGGAATTTGAAAAATAGTTGAGGCAGGGAGACTAATTAAGGCACTATTGCAATATTCAAGTGAGAGGTAATGAGAGCCTAAATTAAAATGGCAGTCACATATATAGGGAAAATGAAGTAGATATGAGAAATATCATAGTGTTATAAAAGACATGATAAGATATTTGATTGGTTATATGAAGAATAGGGAAACTGAGGAGTCAATGAGAACTGAGTTTAGAAAATTAGAACACCAGACAATGGTGTGGACACAACTAATAAAGTTGCAGAAATTCCACCTGCCATGTACACAATCATTGACCATATTCTAGTGAAACTTTGCTCTCAACCTTTCAAAGACACAATTCTGCATTGTTAAAATAGTCATGGAATAATTATGCTACCTATTTAGCAGAGTTGCTGTAAAGATCAAAATACAAAATGGATGCAACACCTTTTGTAATTGTTAATTTATTTATTGATCTTAGATATTCTATTAGTAATAATAATTGTAGTAATAAGACCTTTTTTTTTTTTTTTTTTTTTTTTTTTTTGCAAAGAGGGTTGCTGCATTGTTTGGAAGAGTATACCAAATGAGTTTTCTTGTCTTTTCCATATCTAAGACCCTGCTACCCATGAATGAAAGTGATGATAAATGGACAACTTATTCTATTTTTCTAGAGCAATAAATTGGGACAGTTTTGGCTCAAGAAACATTCACATCAAACACTTTTCTCTCCCAAGGCAAGCTGGACTTGTTCATTTAAGTCAGTTTGGCCCTATGATCCCAGTATCCAATTTGCATGGTTGGTTGAGAATGAACTGACTGAATTGCTCCCTATACAAAATCAGAATGATGCAGAACAGATGGTTAGGCTAGGGGTATGGAGCATGTAACTCCTATGAATTACATCCAGCCCAAATACAAAACTCATCCTGAGTGAAATTCAAGGTGTTGATTTGGATCTTTTCCCCCTTTGTAACAGTTTCATCCAAAACAACTGAGATCCTGGCATCTTTTTACTCAAAACTTGCCCAAGACCAGAAAAATAGGGTTTCCTAGAGTAGAACTAAGCCTTAACAACTTCAAAAGGCTTCCCAGAATTCTCTGAAACCATGTTCTTATCTGATTTATAAATGTCAAAAACACTCATCAATCAATCAATAATCAATAGACATTTATTAAGTACCTATTGAGTGCCAAGCACTATTCTAATGGTTTATGGATACAAAAAGAAGCAAAAGACAATCCCTGCCTTCAAGGAACTCATAATTTAATGATTAGTATCTTGCCTCATAATTATCACTTTTATATTTTGAAATCTATTGATTGTGGTCCAGAATTAATTTAACCCATATTCTAATCATCAGTTCAAAAGCCCATATGGCCATAAAATAGGATTAGGTCTTTAAATATTTTTCATGAAAATTTAGCTGTAGGATTCCTGGCTATATTTGGGCACAGTGATACAGCACTGTGGTATGAGAACTCAATTAAGAATAGAGTAGGGCAACCCAAGCATTGGAATCTCAGTGTCCTTCATTTTTCTCACCCTCTTCCACCTAAAAAAAGATCTTCAAGAGTATCAGGCTGAGTATTTGAAATCCTGCCAGGAGACAGCTCCTTAAAAAGCTCTACAGGCTTATGTCCAAGTCAATCTTTCGAAGTCGATAGTATGACATGACTTTGTAATGATGCTTCATTTATTTGTAATATCACTGCAATACTTGTCACCTACAACCTAGTGGTGTACTGCTAGTATAGACAAAAGCTGAGATATTGGTTGGCTCTCTTCCAGTACTCAGATTCTTGAGTTTGAAGTGGTCCTGCTGAAAGAACCCAGCAGTAAAAGTGTTCTTTGCTCCTTCTCATGATGTTTAATGCTGTGTTCAATACAGCAGTACTGGAAAACATTGTGGCAGCTGTGAGGGAGGTCTGGCTATGACATCTGTCGTTGAATTGATTGCTGGGGTTGATTTGGCGGAGCCACCTGACTCTCTAGTTCTTCTATTTTTCTGTGTTCCATATATTTTTCTCAAAACTGTGCTCCCTATTTGAATGAGATACAAATCAATATTTCAAAAGATTAGTATGAATGCTCTCTCAATTAATAATAATAAGCACCAAGCATCATTAGTAGCTAGAAAGGAAATCTGCTCAATGTCCCTTATTTTACAAAGGAAGAAGCAGGCCTATTGTGGTCAAGTCAAATGTCTCAAGATTCTTCAATAATAGTTTAGTTTTCTGTAATGCTTTCTATGAATGATTTTATCCTCTATAACTCCACCCCCTCTAAGTTTTGTTTTGTGTCTTTTAATTTTTTTGACTCTAAACTTTATAAATAGTAACTAAATTAATCAATATTTCCACATACAAAATTCACCATTTAACCCCACTTTAATCCTATTTTTTCACCTGCAAAATGTGGACAATAGTATCAATTTCATGGGGTTATTGTGAAAGTCAAATGTATGCTTTAAAATTCTGCATAAATGTCAGCTTTTTTCACTCTAGCTGTCTTCTGACAGTTATTTTTATTTTTATTTTTCCTGGTAAAACAATTTATCTTAATACTCATTAATTTATGAATTACTTTAGGGGGGAAATCAGAGCAAAAAGGGAAAAATATGAGTGAGATTAAAAAAACAAACAAAAAAGAGTTGAACATAGCATGTGTTCATATACATTCAGTTTTCTTATTTCTTTTTCTGGATGCAGATGGCATTTTCTGCCCAAAATCTGTTGAGATTGATTTGAATATCTGATGCACTGAGAAGTACCAAATATTTTTGTAAAGGGCCACAGAGTACTTATAGTTAACACATGAGCAGTGTGCTTTGGTTGGCACATGCTCAGTGTGCTACAGTGATGTAATCATGTTAAAGTATTTAAGGGCTGAGAGCACTTGAAATAAATGGATTCCATTTTTAACTAGTCTCCTATATCCCTACTTTATCACTCCTCCACTAAGACCAAGGACTCGGGCTCATCCTGAGATTCTTCAGAGAGCTAGTCCAGATGCTACATTTTGGTACCTCATTTTAATGGCTCTAGAAAGCATACTAAGTTGAGCATTATGCATTCTTGCTGTTATTGTGTACAATGTATTCCTAGTTCTCCTTATTTGGCTCAGCATCAGTTCATGTAAATTTTTCCAAGCCTTTCTAAAATCAGTTTTTTCATATTTTTTTATAGAACAATACTATTCCATTATGTTCATATACCACAATCTATTCAGCCATTCCCAACTGATGGACAGCTTTATTTATCAATTCTTTGCTACTGCAAAAAAAAAGAGCTGCTATAAAATTATTTGTACATGTGGATCCTTTTACCTCCTTTTAATATTTACTTGGGATACAGACCCAGTAATGGCACAGATGGGTCAAAAAGAATGTCCAGTTTGACAGATGGACAGCATAGTTCCAGATTGCTCTCCAGAATTGTTGAATCATTTCACAACTTCACCACCAATGCTTTAGTATTCTAGTTTTCCCACATCCCCTTCAACATTTATCATTATTTTTTCCTATAATCTTAGTCAATCTGAGAAATGTGAGGTGTTACCTCATAATTGTTTTAATTTGCATTTCTCTAATCAATAGTGATTTACAGAATATTTTCATGTAATTAAAAATAGCTTTAATTTCATCATTTGAAAATTATCTGTTCATATCCTTTGACCATTTGTCAATTTATGAATGACTTGTATTCTTATAAATTTGACATAGTTCTTTATATATTTTAGAAATAAGACCTTTATCAGAAACACTAGCTGTAAAGATTTTTTCCCAGTCTTGTTCTTCCCTTTTAATCTTGTTTCTGTTGGTTGTGTTTATGCAAAATCTTTTTAATTTAATGTGATAAAAGTTGTCCATTTTGCATTTCATAACATGCTCTGTTCTTCTTTGGTCATAGATTCCTCCCTTTTCCAAAGATCTGATAAGTAAATTATCTCTTGCTTTCCTAATTTTTATATGGTATTATGCTTTACACTTAAATCATGTACCAATTTTGACTTTATTTTGGTATTGAGTGTGTGATGTAGTTCTGTGCTGGTGTTCTGAAATATTATTTTCCAGTTTTCCCAGCAATTTTTATCAAATAGTGAGTTCTTATTCTAGAAGCTGGAGTTTGGGTATTATCAAATATTAGATTGCAATAGGTATTGATTTTGGGGCCTTGTGTACCTAATCTATTCCACTGTTCCACCATTATATTTCTTAGCCAATACCAGATTGTGTTGATGACTGCTGCTTTATAATATAGTTTTAGGTTTGGCACTGCTAAGCCACTAAGCCACTATCCTTTTTTATTTTATTTTTTTTTATTTTGCCTAAATTCTCTTGATGTTCTTGACCTTTAGTTCTTCCACATGAATTTTGTTGTTACTTTTTGTAGTTCTATGAAATAATTTTTGCCAGTTTAATTTGTATGTCACTGAAAAGTAGATAAATTTAGGCAGAATTGTCATTTTATTATATTAGCTTGGCCATATCTTGAACTTTTGATATTTTTCCAAAAATTTTTAGATCTATTTGTGTGAGAAGTGCTTTATAATTATATTCATATAGTTCTTGGATTCGTCTTTGGAGGTAGACCCTTTGTATTTTATTTTGTTTACAGTAATTTTATGTGGGAATTCTTTTTATATCTCTTGATTCTGGGCTTTGTCAGTAACATATAGAAATGCTGATGATTTGTGTGAGTTTATCTTATATCCTGCAACTTTGCTAAAGCTGTGAATTATTTCCAGTAAGTTTTTGCATGATTTTCAATTTTTTTCTATAAATATCATCATATCATCTTCAAAGAATGTTAGTTTTATTGCTTCACTGCCTATTTTAATTCCTTTAAATCCTTTTTCTTTCTTATTGCTATAGCCAAGGTTTCTGGTACAGAATTGTATAGTAGTGGTAATAGTGGGAGTCCTTGTTTCACCCCAGATATTATTGGGAAAGTGTCCAGCTTCTCTCCATTACAAATAATGTTTTCTATAGGTTTTAGATAAATACTGCTTATTATTTTAAAGAAACCTCCCTTTATCCCTATCCCTATGTTCTCTAGTGTTTTTAATAGGAATTTTGTCAAAAGCTTTTTCTCCATCTATTGAGATTTCCAACTGATTTCTGTTGGTTTTGTTATAGAAAGTGGTTGATTATCATCATAGTTTTCCTGCTATTGAACCAGCCCTGCATTTCTGGCATAAATCTCATTGGTTAATACTGTATTATATGCTGATGAGTTGCTTTCTTTGCTAATAGTTTTTGTTTGTTTGTTTGTTTGTTTTGTTTTGTTTTTAATGTTTGCATCAATATTTATTAGGGAGATTGGTTTGTAATTTTCTTTTCCTGTTTTGTCTCTTCCTAGTTTAGGTATCAGTGTTATATTTGTCTCATAGAAAGAATTTGGCATCTTTACATAATTTTCCAAGTGCTTTAAATGTTTGGCATAATTCACATGCGAATCCATCCGGTCCTGGAGATTTTTTGTTTTTTTAGGGAGTTCATTAATGTTTTGTTCAATTTCTTTTTTTCTAAAATGAAACTATTCAAATAATTTATTTCTTCTTCTGTTAATCTGGGAAATTTATATAATTTTTTTACATATTCATCTATTTTGGTGAGATTGACAGATTGCTGCCATCCAGTTGGACAAAATAGCTCCTAATTATTGTTTTAATGTCTTTGTCATTGGAGGTAAGTTCACCTTTTTCATTTTGGATGCTGGTGATTTTTTCTTTTCTTTTTTCTAATCAGATTTGTTATAGGCCAGAACTCTGAATTTGAAACAACTGTGCTAACTCAGTGCTAAGTAGAATTGATAAGACAATGGTTATCTAGTTTAGCATGGTTATTAATAGTTCTCTATCTAGTTCAGTACATGTACTTAGTACTTAATATAGTTCCACAAGATTCATACCTATAATAATGTAATGATAGAGTATATAACAATCAGAAAGGACTGGATGAGATTCATTCCATCTTCAGTCAGGCTCCTGGTGGCTCTCCTGGGGGACCAAGGGACTTAGAGACAGATTCATTCCATCATCCACCTTTGTGGTAGCTGGAGGCACAAGCCCTTGGACTCAGAACCAAATTCATTCATCTTCACCTCACATCACTGTAGTGGCTGGCCTCCTGTACTTTCCCCACTGACACCAAGGCCAGTCCAAAAGGCTCTCCAGAAAGCTAGTCCAGGCCTCAGGCAAGGAAACTAGATTGTGAAGGAGATAATAAAGGATTTGGACTTTAGCACCTGGCTAGTCTCATGGTGATTACTGAACTGAAAGGAAGACTGGTCCAGAGACCTCCAGAAAACCAATCAAGAACACTACACAGATTAATCAAAGGTTTATATATTTTATTGTTTTTTAATGGAATCAAATTTTATTTTTATTAATTCTATAGTTTTCTTAGTTTTCATTTTATTAGTCCTTCTTTGAGTTCAGAATTTTTAATTTGCTATTTAGTTAGGGAGTTTTAATTTGCTCTTTTTCTAGCTTTTTTAATTGCATGCACAATTCATTGATCGCCTTTTTGATTATTTTAATCATGTTGCTATTTAAAGATATAAAATTTCCCCTAAGAACTACTTTGGCTACATTCCACATGTTTTGGTATGTTATCTCATTATTTTTATTCTCTTGGATGAAATTATAGATTATTTCTGTGATATGTGATTTTTTTATGTGATACTGATTTTTTAAAAATTAGATTATTTAATTTCTAATTGTTTTTTTAGTATATTTTTCCCTGTCCCTTTATTGAATATAATTTTATTTTAATGTGGTTCAAAAGGAAGTATGTATTATTTCTGCCTTTCTGAATTTAATTTGAGGGTTTTATGCCATAATACATCATCAATTTTTTGTGAAGATGCCATATACTGCTTAGAAAAAGGAACTGCTGTCTCTATTCAATTTTCTTCAGAAGTCTGGCTTTCATTAACTTCCCTAGTTTCTTGCTTGTGTATTTTGTGATTAGATTTGCTTTTTCTGAGAGGGGAAGATTAAGATCTTCTATTAGTATAGTCTTGCTGTGACTGGTTTAAAATTTCTTCATGTGACTGTTTTAAAATCTTCTCTGGGAATTTGGATGCTCTACCACTTGGTGCATAAACAGTTAATATCATTACTACATCATTGTTTATGGTACCCATTATCAAATTGTACTTTCCTTCCTTATCTCTTTTACTAAAATTTATTTTTACTTTTCCTTTATCTGAGATCAGAATTGTTACCCCTGCTTTTACTACTTCAGCTGAAGAGTAATAATTCTGTTCTGGTCTTTTACCTTTATTCTGTATGTATGTCTCATTTCTTGTAAACAACATATTGTAGGATTCTGTTTTTTTGTTTTTTGTTTTGGGTTTTTTTTTGTTTTGTTTTTTTTGTTTTTGTTTTTTAACTTCATACTGCTATTCAATTCCATTATATGGGAAAGTTCATCCTCTTCACATTCACATTTATGATTATCACTTCTGCATGTCCTTCATCCTATTATCTCTCCTGTATATATTTTTGTTCTCTTTTCAGCCTGTCTTTAGTTGTGTGTTTTTTATTCACCCTATCCATTTTCTTATCTCCTATTACCCCTTCCCTACCCTTACTTGTTTCTGTCCTCCCTTCTCTCATGCCCCTCTATTTTCTTTCCTCTTTCTCTTCCTACTTCTTTACAGGTTTAGATAAACTTCTTCTTCTTCTTCTTCTTCTTCTTCTTCTTCTTCTTCTTCTTCTTCTTCTTCTTCTTCTTCTTCTTCTTCTTCTTCTTCTTCTTTTTTTTTTTTCTGATGTAATTGTGGTTAAGTGACTTGCCTAGGGTCACACAGCTAGGAAGTATTAAGAGTCTGAGGCCAGATTTGAATTCAGGTCCTCCTGACTTTACTGTGCCATTTAGCTGCTCCCTAGATAAATATCTATACCCAACCGAATGAATAAGTTATTTACTCTTAGAGTCAAAACTGATAAGATCACATTTCAAACAATACTCCCCCCCCTTTTTCCCTTGATTGTAAGAAGTCTTTTGCATCTCTTCATGTAAACAAATTGTCCCATTATACATCCCCTTTCCTTTTTCAAGTACTGACCTTTTTCTACAACTTAATATTCTTTTCTTTGATGTCATCACATTAGAGTTACATACATATATATATATATATACATATATATATATGTATATGAAATCTTTTTTTTTCTTGCTTACTTTTCTATGCTTCTCGAGTCCTGTTTTTGTAGATCATTTTTGTTGTTGTTGTTGTTTAGTTCTGTGTTTTTTTTTTTTTTTTCAGTAGAAATGATTGAAAATCCCTTACATCATTGAAGTTCCATCTCCTTCCCCTGAAAGATGATGCTCAGTCTCATTGGGTAGTTAATTTTTGGTTATAATCTCAGGTCCCTTGCCTTCTGGAATATGGTATTTCAGAATCTCAGTTCCTTTATTGTAGAAGCTGTCAAATCCTGGGTAATCCTGACTATTGCTCCTTGATATTTTTTTTTTTTCTTGCAGCTTGAAGTATTTTTTTCTTTAGGTTGTAGTTCTGGAGTTTCACGACAATGTTATTTGGGGTTTTCCTTGTGAGATCTCTTTCTGAACATGATTCAATGGATTCTTTCAATGAGTACTTCTCTCTCTGTTTTTAGAATATTAGGGAAGTTTTTCTTAATGATTTCTTGAAGCATGCTATCCAGACTCTTTTTTTGGTCATTGCCTTCAGGTAGGTCAATAATTTTTAAATTGTCTCTTCTGGATCTATTTTCCAGTTTGACTGTTTTTACAATGTGGCATTTTAATGTTTTTTTTTTTCCTTTTTTCATTCAGTTTGGCTGATTCTTGCTGTTTCACAGAGTCATTAGCTTCCATTTGTCCTGTTCTAGTTTTAATGCATGTTTTTCTTCATTTAGCTTTTGTATCTCTTTTTTTTATTTGATTAATTCTAGTTTTTAGGGAATTGTTTCCTACAGACAATTTTTCACTTTCTTTTCCAAACTGTTGACTTTCTCAAGCATGCCACTCATTTCTTTTCTCATTTTATCTCTACATCTTACATGCTTTCTAAAGTCTTTTATGAACACTTCCAAGAAGCCTTTTGGGCCTGAAATGAATTCATTTCACTCTCTGAGATTTTTTCTGTGCAAATGTTGTTCTATTCTGAGTTTGTGTTTTACTCTACCCTGTGACCATAGTAGCTTTCTAATTTTAAATTTCTTTTCTGTTTCTTGCTCTCTCATTTTTTTCTTTTTCTTTTGATTTTTCATCTTTTTCTTTGCTTTTTTTTTTTTCTCTTTTATGATTGTGTTCTGCTCCTAAGAACAAAGGGACCACTGTGCCAAGCTTCCTGTATAGCTCTGAGCCTTGGCTTTTAGTTTAAGGACTTTTTTTTTAAGGGATAACTTTGTTTGCTCTTTTCAGGAAATAATCTGGTTTTCCAGAATTTGTCTTCTAAGCTTGAACTGGAAATTTCCCCATGAATTATCTCTTCTACTGAGCCAGGATTGAGAATTTTAATTGCTGATTTGCTGTGATTAAGATTCTCTCATCAATTCTCTCACCAATTACCTTAACTGAACTGAATACCCTTTCACCCCAATGCCACTGACCTTGAAGTTTTTCCAGTCTATCTTGAGTTGGAGAGTGGTTTCTTTCCATCAGACTCTGTTCAGAGGCTTGATTTTATATGGTTTTTAAGGGAAAATTGGAAAGCTCCAATAGCTTCCTAGCAATACTCTGCCATCTTGACTCTACCTCTTGAAGTTGCCAGTCATTTTTTGTAAACATCAAAGAGTAAGGCCCTAAGAGCTTAACTTGAGAGCTCTAGCAGACATGCCATAAGTTCTTGATCTGCTCTGATTGGTAGGCATCTCTTGGTGTACACTATCAAACAAACATCATCCATCTTCCCTTTTAATTCCCTAGTCATCTTTTTAACAATTAACATACTTCATAACATCTCCCATCCCAATCCTTTTTTCAGATTGAAATCATAATAAAATTAATTGCCTTTGATAGTAAAAAGTATATGACAGTGAACTTTCTTGTGGCTCAATTGTCCATCTCTATGACTTTTCAAGGCACAATAACTCTACCATGGCACCACTTCTTCATATGTGTTATCTTCCTCATTAGAATGTAAACTCTTTGAGATAAGGAACTTTCTGATTAATCATTTTTTAAAATTAATTTATTTTATTATCTTATTCTAATCTCTTTTCCGCCATGGGGGTTCAGATGAAAATGGTTGTGTGAGAAGTCTATATATAATATAGTCTATATACAATTTATATATATATATATGTTTGCATGTATACATATATGTATGTATGTATATAGAAAGAGAGAGACATATATATGAACTCTGTAGTTTGGAGAAAAGCAATGTGATTAATCTAATTTCTAGAAATGTGTGAATTAAGTTCTCAAGATAGGCACTTTTTAAAAAAAGAGTATTTCCCAAGGCTAATGAATTGTTTGTTGGTGTGTGTGTGTGTGTGTGTGTGTGTGTGTGTGTGTGTGTGTGTTTTGTTTTTGTTTTAGAACTTTAGGTATTTGAAGAAATACAATTTGATATCAATGACGTCTAAATCAAAGCATTCTTCAAATCCTCAATTCACAAGGGATCCCATAGCAACCAGAAGCATCCTACCAATATAGTGATAGTATGTCCTCTTTTATACTTCACCAGCAGGGGCTTTTTGATACACAAGAATTCATGAATGTCATCTACAAAAACATGGAAAAGGATAAAGTTTATATCCACAAGAAGATCCTCACGCTTATGAATATCATGTGTTTTTAAAAATGAAGTAGTTGTTACAGTATCAAGATATAATAAAAGTATCCCTTGAATGAATGTGTTCAGATAATTTATTTTCCTAGAAAAATGCTTTCTTTAAGATGAAGCATAAGTTTCTAGAATTTTTAATTTATCAACTCTTTTTGTTAAAAAAAAATTGTTTGTAAAATATTTTAAGACAGGGATTTCAAATATCATGGTTTAAGTACCTGCATAGCATATTTCTATTTGCAGAATATCTCTCTCCATGTAGTAATGAACATGTCATTTTGTTAATGTTTCTATGCAAAATGAGAAGAAAATAAGAGTTATTTTAAATACCTAATCACTTTGCAAGGAAGAAATGAATCCTTTATTTCAAAAATATCCAGTTATCTTAACATAATGACATCTCCCATTTGGTACTTTAAACTTTATTTCTTTACATCTTTTCTCTTACTACTTAAACTATTGGAAGGAAATTGTCTGCTGAGAGATTTCCACTAAGACAGTGGGGTAAGAGAATGGAAGATATAGGCTGCTTATATACTTCACAGAAACCACAATGGAAACAATGAATGGAAGCAAAATGAATTTTCAAAAAAGATGTATCTTAGAACTTCAAAAAAATTGATATTCTCAATATATAAGTATTTCCTTCAATCATACCAATTGTTCTCTCTTCATGTTTTTTCATTTTCTGTATTATAATTTCCTGTATAACCCTATGAATTTTTCAAAGAAGATTTACCTAGAGTTCAGGAAGCTGTCCTCTCAGAAAAAAAAATGAAATAACAATCTTACTATTTACAAACAACATTATTTCTGATAATGCAAAACAACATTAGTAAATTCATAGGATCATAATATCCTAGATTTAGAGTTATAAGAGACTTTATTGTCTAGATCACGCTCTTCATTTTATAATGAGAAAAGGTGAAACCAGGGACTTTACATTATTTGCCTGAGTTCTCACAAATAATTATTTTTACAAATATAATTTTTAACCTCACTTTTCTCATAGTAAATAGACATTTTCTGTGACATCATAAATTTTCTTGTGATTCAGAAAACATTCAAGTTATTGATCAGAGAAGTTTCAAAATCCATCTTACAGAAACAGATCATAGTTAAATTCTATTATTACAGAAAAAGGAAAAAAAAACTTGCAAGGGACAAAATATGTAACAGATGAGACAGAAAAGAAGTCTCTACTACTTAATTCCCTTTAGGGAATTATTTTAGTATATTTCCATAATGAAGGTCTATGCTCTGATTTGGATTGGGAACTAGTCATCAATATGGATTATTTCAGAAATAGTTTTCTGATGGATTAAATCTGAAATAACAGAAAATAAAGATTTGAACTTCCTATAATATTGATTTATTAAGCAATGCATACCTATTGCATAATAAATCAGAACTTGTCCTCTTAGCTGATACTGTATTCCAATACTGGAGGAGATAGATTTTTTATGCATCTAAACCCAATAATTAACAAGATATATAAACTAGGATTCAAGATTTGGTAATCTGATTTCTAAGTAAAGGAAAAAGTAGGAACTTTCTGATTTAGGATGGGGGAATGAATGAAAGTGTAAGTAGATTTTCTCAGATATAAACCAGGATGTCTCTCAATCCCATTATTGGCATACAGGTGGAATTTATAGGAAAATGAAACAAGTATCAGTAGGGAGACAGTTTTACAAGATAGAGTCAGTTTGGTTCACGTAATTCTGACATTTCTCTCAGATCCCTCCTTTAATCTATTGGGAAGGCAGCTAGTTTGTTTGCCCCATGGGTCACTTATCTATAAGACAAATTTATAAGGGTTTCAATGTGCTCATATTCACTATAAATACTCCATATTAGAAAAAAGGGCTCACAATGGACTAATTTTGACAGAGGAGATTTAAATATCACTATGATAACTTCATAAACCTAAAACAAATATTCAAAAGATAATCAATACTAAGTAATATCAAGCCTGTTATATTCTACAAACCTATGCTCAAAGACCATTTAATCAGAAAAAAAAATTTTAAGCCCATATGTCCCGTATAATTATCTGATCCTTAATCCTTAAAATCTGATGCTTAAAATATCTTCATTTAGATATTCTATTTTTTTAAAAAATTTTAAATTAATTTTAATAATTATAACATTTTCTTTGACAGTACATATTCATAGGTAAATTTTTTTTACAACATTATCCCTTGTACTCCCTTCTGTTCCAAATTTTTCCCCTCCTTCCCTCCACCCCCCTTCCCTAGATGGCAGGCATTCCCATACATATTAAATATTTTATAGTATATCCTAGGTACAATATATATGGGTAGAACTGAATTTTGTTGTTGTTGTTGTTGCAAAGGAAGGATTGTATTCGGAAGCTAAAAATAAAAAGAAAACAAAACAAAACAAAACAAAACAGTGCTCACAGTTTGTACTCATTTCCCAGTGTTCCTTTTCTGGGTGTAGCTGATTCTGTCCATCATTGATCAATTGGAATTGGATTAGCTCTTCTCTATGTTGAAGATATCCACTTCCATCAGAATACATCCTCATAGAGTATCATTGTTGAAGTGTATAATGATCTCCTGGTTCTGCTCATTTCACTTAGCATCAGTTGATGTAAGTCTCTCCAACCCTCTCTGTATTCCTCCTGTTGGTCATTTCTTCCAGAACAATGATATACCATAACATTCATATACCATAATTTATCCAACCATTCTCCAATTGATGGACATCCATTCATTTCCCAGTTTCTAGCCACTATGAAAAGGGCTGCCATAAACATTTTGGCACATACAGGTCCCTTTCCCTTCTTTAGTATTTCCTTGGGATATAAGCCCAGGAGTACCATTGCTGGGTCAAAGGGTATGCACATTTTGATGACTTTTTGGGCATAATTCCAGATTGCTCTCCAAAATGGTTGTATTCTTTCACAACTCCACCAGCAATGCCTCAGTGTCCCAGTTTTCCCACAGCCCCTCCAACATTCATCATTATTTGTTCCTGTCATCTTAGCCAATCTGACAGGTGTGTAATGATATCTCAGAGTTGTCTTAATTTGCATTTCTCTGATCAATAGTGATTTGGAACACTCATATGAGTGGAAATAGTTTCAATTTCATCATCTGAAAAATTGTCTGTTCATATCCTTTGACCATTTATCAATTGGAGAATAGCTTGATTTCTTATAAATTAAAGTCAATTCTCTGTATATTTTGGAGATGAGGCCTTTATCAGAACCTTTAACTGTAAAAATGTTTTCCCAATTTGTTACTTCCTTTCTAATCTTGTTTGCATTAGTTTTGTTTGTGCAGAAACTTTTTAATTTGGTATAATCAAAATGTTTTATTTTGTGATCAATAATGGTCTCTAGTTCTCCCTTGGACACAAACTCCTTCCTCCTCCACAAGTCTGAGAGGTAAACCATCCCATGTTCCTCCAATTTATTTATGATTTCGTTCTTTATGCCTAAATCTTGGACCCATTTTGATCTTATCTTAGTATCTGGTGTTAAATGTGGGTCTATGCCTAGTTTCTGCCCTACTAATTTCCAGTTTTCCCAGCAGATTTTGTTAAATAATAAATTCTTATCCCAAAAGTTGGGATCTTTGGGTTTGTCAAACACTAAATTGCTATTTGTATTCACTATCTTACCCTGTGAACCTAACCTATTCCACTGATCAACTAGTCTATTTCTTAGCCAATAACAAATGATTTTGGTGACTGTTACTTTATAATGTAGTTCTAGATCAGGTACAGCTAGACCACCTTCATTTAATTTTTTTTTTTTCATTAATTCCCTTGAAATTCTGGGCCTTTTGTTGTTCCATATGAAATCTGTTGTTATTTTTTCTAGGTCATTAAAATAGCTTCTTGGGAGTCTGATTGGTATAGCACTAAATAAATAGATTATAGATATTCTTCCATTTCATTTAATTTATCGAATTTATCGGCATAAAGTTGAGCAAAGTAACTCCTAACTATTGTTCTAATTTCCTCTTCATTAGTGGTGAGTTCACCCTTTTCATTTTCAAGACTAACAATTTGCTTTTTCTCTTTCCTTTTTTTAATCAGGTTTACTAAGGGTTTGTCTATTTTATTGATTTTTTCATAGAACCAACTCTTAGTTTTATTAATTAATTCAATAGTTTTTTTTACTTTCAATTTTATTAATCTCACCTTTTATTTTTTGAATTTCAAGTTTTGTGTTTGTCTGGGGGTTTTTAATTTGTGCCTTTTATAATAATTTTAGTTGTAAGCCCAATTCGTTGGCCCTCTCTTTCTCTATTTTATGCAAGTAGGCCTGTAGAGATATAAAATTTCCCTTTATTACTGCTTTGGCTGTATCCCACACATTTTGGTATGATGTCTCATTAGTGTCATTTTCTTGGGTGAAGTTATTAATTATGTCTATGATTTGCTGTTTTACCCAATCATTCTTTAGTATAAGATTATTTAGTTTCCAATTATTTTTTGGTCTATTTTCCCCTGGCTTTTTATTAAATTTAATTTTGATTGCATTATGGTCTGAAAAGGATGCATTTACTATTTCTGCCTTACTGCATTTGATTTTGAGGTTTTTATGCCCTAGTATATGATCAATTTTTGTATAGGTTCCATGAACTGCCGAGAAGAAAGTATATTCTTTTCTGTCTCCATTTAGCTTTCGCCAAAGATCTATCATATCAAACTTTTCTAGTATTTTATTTACCTCTTTGACTTCTTTCTTATTTATTTTGTGGTTTGATTTATCTAATTCTGAGAGTGCAAGGTTGAGATCTCACACTATTATAGTTTTGCTATCTATTTCCTCTTGCAGCTCTCTTAATTTCTCTTTTAAGAATTTAAATGCTGCACCACTTGGTGCATATATGTTTAATATTGATACTGCTTTATTATTGATGCTACCCTTTAGCAGGATATAATGCCCTTCCTTATCTCTTTTAATTAGATCAATTTTTGTTTTTGCTTGATCTCAGATGAGGATGGCTACTCCTGCTTTTTTGGTTTTGCCTGAAGCATAATAGATTCTGCTCCACCCTTTTACTTTTAGTTTGAATGTCTCACCCTGTTTCAGGTGTGTTTCCTGTAAACAACATATAGTAGGATTCTGACTTTTAATCCAGTCTGCTAACTGCTTCCTCTTTATGAGGGAATTTACCCCATTCACATTTATGGTTAGAAGGACTAATTCTATATTGCTTGCCATCCTATTAACCCCTGCTTATGCTTTTCCCCTTTACGTCCCTCTTACCCCCCTAGCCAGTATTAAACTTGTGAACACCACTTGCTTTTCACAGCCCTCCCTTTTAGGATCCCTCCCCCACCTTAAAGTTCCTCCCCTTATTTTGCCTCTTTTCCTCGAAATTTCTGTATTCCCTTCCCCTTAGCTTACTCCTTCCCTTTCCTTTTTCAATGAAGTGGAAGAAGTTTCACCATAAATCAAATATGTCTATTGATACGCACTATGTTCATCCCCCTCCTTTCTTTCTCTCAGATATAATAGGTTACCTTTGCCTCTTCATGAGATGTAGTACCACCACTTTACACTTTTTTATGATATAATTTCCTTTCCATCTCTAGTTTCTAAGACAAATTGTACATATGTTCTTTACATATTTTTTTGGCAGAAGTATAGTTCTCAAGATTTCTTTTTACCTTTTTAGAAATCTCTTGAGTTCTGTATTTGAAGGTCAAACCTTTTATGTAGGTCTGGTTTTTTCATCAAAAATAGATGGAATTCATTTCTTTCATTAAATATCCATCTTCTTCCCTGGAAAACGATGCTCATTCTTGCTGGGTAAGTTATTCTTGGCTGCATACCAAGTTCCTTAGCCTTTCGGAATATCATGTTCCAGGCCCTTCGTTCTTTTAATGTGGACGCTGCTAGATCCTGGGTTATCCTTATTGTGGATCCTCCATATCCGAATTGCTTTTTTCTAGCAGCTTCCAATATCTTTTCCTTTGTCTGATGGTTCTTGAACTTGGCCACTATATTTCTTGGCATTTTGATTTTAAGGTCCCTTTCAGTAGGTGATCGATGAATTTTTTCAATGTCTATTTTACACTCTGTTTCCAGAACGTCTGGGCAGTTCTCTTTGATAATTTCCTCGAAAATGGTGTCCAAGCTCTTTTTTTCCTCACATTTTTCAGGGAGTCTGATTATTCTCAGATCGTCTCTCCTGGATCTGTTTTCCAGGTCTGTTGTCTTTCTAATAAGGTACTTGACATTCTTTTCAATTGTTTCATTTCTCTGGTTTTGCTTGACTACTTCTTGGTTTCTCCTTGAGTCATTCATTTCTATTTGTTCTAGTCTAATTTTCAATGATGTATTTTCTTCACTCACTTTTTTAATATCTTTTTGTAATTGTCCAATTGAGTTTTTATCTTTTATGGAATTTGTTTCCATTTTATCCATTTTATGTTTTAGAGAGCTGTTTTCTTTTTCCAGCTCACTAATCCTGTTTTCCTTGGAGTTGTTTACCTTTTCCAATTCACTAATTTTGTTTCTCAATTATTTGATTTCTTTATCGACTCTGTCTTTAAATGCATGGAATGACTTCTCCAGGATCTCTTGCCAAGCTTCCCTTTCCTTTTCCCATTTTTCTTCTAGCTCTCTTGTAAGAGCCTTTTGATTTCCTATGAGATTCTTTTGTATTGAGGAGCAGCTCATATCTCCCTTAGGGGATTCCTCTGGGGACAGTCTGTTTTTAGTCTCGTCAGTATTTGAAGTCTGCTCTCTCTCCATACAGAAGCTGTCAATGGTTAGAGCCCTTTTGAATTTTTTGTTCATTTTGTCCGATCGGGAATCAAAGAAAACAAATTTACAAGAGAAACAATTGGTCTGTTTTGGGGGGGATGGGGCTGGATGGTATTAATGGGCTTCCTCTACAGATTGGGGGGGAGGGCAGCAGTGAGGCACCAACAGGACAGCAATGGCTGCACTGAGTCTGCGCTCTGAGGCTCTGAGAACACGCTGAGTCAGTCCAGGTTGGGTTTGGGGGTGGACGGGTCCCAAGAGATGCTAGCTTTCCAGCATTTTATTCTTCACCTCCGGTGTTTACACCCTCTCTGCTGCTCCTGGCTTGCTGCCAAGACGGAGTATCCACACTGGGGTAAAAGCCTTTTTGCAGAAACGGCAGAGATCATACCCATCCCCCTCCAATCTGAGCTGTGTGAGCTGCCTGTCTCGCTCTGGCTTGCCTGCCCTCAGTCTGCGCCCAGTCTGTTCGTCCCTCCTCCGAGCAAACACAGACCTTTTCTGGCGAATTTCAAGGATGTCTTCTCTTGGTGATTATTTGTGGGTTTCTTTCTTGGTCAAGCATTAGCTCTGAGGCTTGTCATGAAGTAAGTCCTGAGAGAAAACTCAGAGCTCAAGCAGCTGTCTGCCTCCATGCAGCCATCTTGGCCGGAAGTCCTCCCTTTTAGATATTCTAAAATATGTCTCACTTCCAGGATAGCTCTGAAAGGAGCTCTGTATCTGTGTTTCCAAGTCACTTGTAGAGATGCCAAGTAATTCTGGTAAAATCTGTACTTGGCATATGATAACTTCACAACTATTATAACATTTCATTTTAACAGCAACCCTGGGAGTTGGATAATAATCCTATATCATTTACAAATTAAGATATAGACACAAAAAAAGGAAAGATTACTTGCTTAAGATCACACAGCTAATGAATTTTTAATGTCACTTAACAATTGCTAATTAAATTAAGTTCTGTTTTATTAAAATTACCCTATATAAGTTCCAGAAAAAAAATTTTCATCTAAATAAAAGCTGGATTTATAATCATTAATGATAACATTTAAAATCTCAAAAAAAATTCCCAAAAGTTATTAATCAGCAGCATTTCAAAATTTTAGAGTCTATCATTATCAATTAGCTCATTTCAAAATATTCTTAGTAGTACCAGATCCCTATACATTTTTATTACTTTTCTTTTAAATCACCCAAAGTGTCACACCAATTCCTTCTATGAGCATAACTGAGTTTTATACTCTCATTTTTTCCTGTGACTTTTCAGTTTCAACCCCTAGATGAAAGATAGGGAAAGTTTTCTAAGAAACAGCTTTGACTTTGAATTCCTATCCCCTGCTTTGGATCCTAAGAGATTTCAAAAGGTTAGGATACATACTTAGAATGTTCCTTTAGGGGAAGAGTACTGACTGTATTTACCAATCATATCCCAGAATATCTAAATGTTAAGAACCCTGCCAAAGTGAATGGGGAGGTCAATTCTCCAAGAGCCTCCACAGCAGTGAATTATAACAGTTGAAAGAGTTGCAAATCAGCCTTTACTATACAGATGTTCCTAGTGTATTTGGAATGAAACAAATTGGAGGCAGAGAGAAGAGGAGAGAGGTCAAAGAACAATTGCCTTTCAGTCTCCTTGTATCATCATCATCCTCTCACATAAAAAGATCCATTCTACAGGTCTGAGTTAAGACCTTCATCAGCCACTGGGAAATGGCTCCCATATTACAACATCTAAACAGCTTCAATTATTATATTTTTCTTTGTAATTTAGCACAAAATTTTCAAACAACCCCAATAACTTGCTATTCCATTGTCTTTGGGATTTCCAAATACATGGTTTCTTTCTAATATTCATTAATGATTTTGATTCAGATGTACCTAAACATGTAATTTTGTCATATAAGACATTGAATAATATAATTAAGATTTCCCCAAGACATTTCTAGTTCCAAGGCCCAGTTCAGAGGCCCTCCAGAAAGCTAGCCAGAACATTATATCAAATTAGTTACTTTTATAAAATGGAAGCACTTTGTTTCATACAATTCTTTCATGTTTCAGCAAATACATTGGTAACAGTTGTTGTCTCTGTGTAGTTTTGGCACCCAAGTGAGGAACAGTACAAAGAAGTAGTCTGGTATGGAAGTGGTCCCTGTATGGTCCCTGTTCAATGGTGATTACTTTGTCTTTTGGGGGGAAAGGGGCATGTGCTTTAAGAAAGATGTTGGTTAAATTACAATAAAATTAGAGATAATACTTCACTGATTTGCTATATTTTATCAGTCTGTATATGTGAGGTTGTATCATTATGTCAGAATGACCCCTAATGATCAGGCACTGTATTGGCTATAGAGTCAGAAAGACAAATTCAAATCTAATTTCTGACATCCATCACTACATGCCCTGGGCAAAGCACTTTATCTTTATATCTCAGTTTCCTCAATTGTATAATGAAAATAACAGCATTCATTTTGTAGAATTGTTATAAGGATCAAATTAGACAATATCTGAAAAAGCATTTTGCACAGTGCCTAAAACATTTCAGTGACATATAAATGGTTATTTTCTTCTTTTCCTTTCCCTCTTCCTTAAATGAAGGCACTGCATCACTGAAGACAAATCTACTTTAAACATGTAGCATTCCCTTTTGAAATATTATCCCAAATGTATTCATACATTTTTGGAGCCTCCATAAATCAAGAACTCTAACCATTGTCGGGAGCCAAGGGCTTCGGCCCATGTGTCTCTCCCCCTTAAGTGGGCCTGCCCAGGTGTTTCTCCCCCCTAAGTGGGCATTACCCTCAGACAAATTGTTCTGAGAACCGGCCGACCATAAAATATTCCAACATTGTATCCTGACCACAAACTGTTCCTGTTCAGCCATCCCCTTGTTCCTTTCCCAGGCCCAACCCTACTTCTCCATCACTCCTGCTCCTTTCCCAGGCCCAACCCTACTTCTCTTTCTCATGCTTTTTGCTATATAGGCTGTACCCCAAGAGCAATAAACTGAGACCTTGACAAGAATCTGCTTAGTCTCGCTCTTCTTTCTCTCCTGTTTCTCTTTCAGGCTGGGTCCCCCTCGACTCCCTGAATAACTGAGTCCTGCTGGACCGGGACAAAGCATAATATAGTGGGATTTATGACATTAGCCCCTGCCAATGTACTTTCCCCTGAAATCAATAGAATCAATGTGTTGTTGATTCTGTTGTCTTTTAGAAAAGATGGCCTAAGATGACATGAGATGAACAGTTGGTGCAAAACTTTCCCTTCATAAACCTGGGGATAACTACTTCAAAAACACATTCAGTGTTAATGAAAAAAAATTGGATGAAATGGGAGAAAAATGATCAAGAGGAAAATAAGTAGAGAAAACATAGCAGTTACACAATAAATCTTTAGTAACTACTCACAATGCACCTATTATAAGTGCTGGGGAAACAAATAAAGATAGAAACAATGACTCTGTGCTTTTTTAAAAATATATTTGTTTATTTAATATTTATAGCTTTTTTTTACAAGATATACGCATGGGTATTTTTCAACATTGGCAATTGCAAAACCTTTTTGTTCCAATTTTTCCCCTCCTTCCCTCTACTCCCTCCCCCAGATGGCAGGTAGACCAATACATGTTAAATATGTTAAAGTATATGTTAAATACAATATATATATAGTATATATATATATATATACATATACACATATACATATGGTTATTTTGCTGCATAAGAAGAATCAGACTTTGAAATAATTTACAATGGACCTGTGAAGGAAATCAGTAAAGCAAACAGACAAAAACAGAGGGATTGGAAATGCTATGTAGTGGTTCACACTCATTTCCCAGAGTTCTTTCACTGAGTGTAGGTGGTTCTATCCATTATTGAACAAATGGACCTGATTTGGATCCTCTCATTATTGAAGAGAGCCACATCTATCAGAATTGATCATCATATAATATTGTTGTTGAAGTATATAATGATCTCCTGGTCCTGCTCTTTTCACTCAGCATCAATTCATGTAAATCTCTCCAAGCCCTTCTGAAATCATCCTGCTGGTCATTTCTTACAGAACAATAATATTCCACAGCATTCATATACCACAATTTATTCAGACATTCTCCAATTGATCGGCATCTAGCCAGTTTCCAGTTTCTAGCCACTACAAAGAGGGCTGCCACAAACATTTTTGCACATATAGGTCCACTGATGCTGTTCTTAAAGAGTTCACCTAGAATCTCAACTTGGTCTACATGGCAAAGAGATAATAAAAATGGCAAAGGACCAACAAAAATGTTTGTAGCAGCCTTTTTTACTCCTGCAACAAGTATGATCTGAGCTAACTGGTAAAGGAAGTGAAGAAGTGAAATATCTACAAGTAGGGGAAACAGCTATTGCAAAATTACAGAATTGAGAAGACAATAAGATTTAAATAGTACCTACTATGTGTCAGCTATTGTCCTAAGTTGTTTTCATTATTGTTGTTTTTATTACTTTAATAAATATTACCTTGAATAGTCTTTAAATCAAGACTGTGAAGTAGATTCAATTATTATGGACATTTTACAATTGAGGGACATTAGGAAAACAGAAGTGAAAAGACTCATTGTCACACATCTAGTAACTGTCCAAGGCCACATTTAAACTTAAATTTTCCCCTAAACTAGGTCCATCACTCTATCCAGAATACCATCTATTGAATGGAGACACAAAGAGGTATGTCTGAAGAACAGCCAAGAGGCCAGTGAACTAGATCAAATAAGAGATAAAGTATAACACTGGAAAGAAAGGAATATACCATTATGGGGCTTAATAAAGGAATTTATATTTTATCCTGAAGGTAATGGGGAACTAATGGATTTTTCTAGATGGATGAGTGTGGTAACATGAACAGAACTATCCTTTAAGAAAATAACTATGGTGAGCAGAGCCAAAATGGTGGAGAGCAGACATGACATTTTGTGACCTCCTCTGACCTTCTCTCAAATAAACAGCAGATTAAGCCTATGAACTGATTTTGGAGTCACAGAACCCACAAATATTTGAAGTACATCACATTCCCAGAAGAAGATATCTTGAAAGAACTTCAGGACAATTCTGTTTCAAACAGGCAGGGGGACAGTCAGCCAACTTCATAGCACAAGAAAACCATAGCAAGGAGTTGGGATGCGGAGTCAGTGTTGTAGCTTCCACACACCTGGGAATCTTCTGTCAGCCTCTTAGGCTACCCTAGTCCTGGTTGCAAGCAGGCGATTTAGCAGATTTGCTACAAAAGGCTAATTATAAATCACTGAGGCCAGGAAGAAGACAGGATTTAGCTGGGAATACCCAGCACTGGAAATCAATCAGTGAACTGCCCCAAGGCAAACTAAAGCATCTGTTGCTCCTTTTTGTTAAGGGCAGACCAAAAGCCTTTACAAAATGAACAAAAAAACAAAAAGAATTCATTCTCATCATAGAGAGCTTTTATGGAAAGAGAAAAGAACAGATCACAAATACTGAGACTCCTAAAGGCAATTCAACTCCAGATGAAGCCCCAAAGGGAAATATGACCTGGTCCCTATTTCGCAATGCTTGCTTGGAAGACTGCATAAAGGATCTTAAAAGACAACTAGGAGAAAAATGGGGAAAGGAAATGAAATCTTTGCAAGAAGGGATAGAAAAAGCATATAAGTCCCTAAAAAATAGATTTGATATAATGAAAAAAAAAGGATATAATATCTTACAAAATAGATATGAAAAAGATTACCAATTCATTAAAAAGCAAAATTTGTGAAACAGAAAAATATGCAATGAATAAGGCAATTCAATGGTCAAATACGAAAAGGGTTAAAAAAAAGTAACTGAAGAAAATAATACACTAAAAATTAGAATCAAACAAATGGAAGTGAATGATTCAATAAGACTTCAAGAATCAGTCAAATAAAAACAAAAAAAATTTTAAAAAATAAAAGAAAATACTAAATACCTTCTAGGAAAAACAACTGACCTGGAAAACAGATTTAGGAGAGACAATCTAAGGATTACTGGACTTACTGAAAGCCATGATGAAAAAAAGCACCTAGATATTATCTTAAAGGAAATCATAAAGGAAAACTGCCCTGATATTTTACAATCAGAAGGTAAAATAGACATTGAAAGATTCACTAATTAACTACTAAAAGATACCCCAAAATGAAATCCCCAAGTAATATCGTGGCTAAATTTCAGAACTATTGTATTAAGTAAACTATATTACAAACAGCCAGAAAAAAAAAGTAAATAAATAAATAAACAAACAAACAAACAAACAAACAAATGAATGAATGAATAAATAAATAAACAAACAAACAAATAAATAAATAAATGTTAGGATTACTAAGTGAGAACTCAGGTTTTCTGGACAATTACAAGGTGAGAACTCAGGTTGACTTGATAGAAGGAGCAAGCCCATTGGCTGAAGTGGTTCTTCCCAGAAGCCCTTGCATTATCCCACGCCCATTCTCTGGGAGGATAAAGAGGACAGCACTCTAGGAAGAGGAGAAGACTCCGAATTGCATCAGGCTTGACGGGGCTCTCTGCAGGAAGGGAAGTCACTTCTTTGGACAAGAGTTAACAGCAACTGCCTGGAGACAACGGTTCGTTACAGGAAGAAGAATCTGTCTGAGAGATTTGAGTACACACAGCAGATCTCTTCCCAGAGAGCGATCCAGCAGCTTCTGGAGACGATAGCTCGTTACAATTGGCGCCCAACGTGGGGCAAGGACTTTTGCTTATCCTGACAAGAGGAGCTAGACCAGACCTTCGCAATTTGGCGCCCGAACAGGGACAGACACGGTCCTGATTCCAGTGGAAAAGCTTCCGATCCAGATCTCAGTCTCTCTGACCCAGAACCGTGAGTAACGAGGAAACTTTGTTAAAGATTAAGTGAGCGTGCTAATAGATAAATAAGGAACTTAAACTTGTTAAGGGCTAAACCAGGAATCTCTTATAGCTGAAATGGGGCAGATGTTAGCTATATTCAATCCCTGGACCTCAGCCGACTCAACCTCAGCCCCAGACGCAACCTCAGCTCCATTCAGGAGTGGTACTATAGAGAGTATAATCAAGATAATTGAGGAGCAGAGTTTACTTGTAACCTGGGTACAGATTGCTAAACTCTTGGCTGCATTAAGACGTACATCCCCTTGGTTCTTAGAGGAAGAAAAGATAGATGTAGATAAATGGAAGCTAGTGGGATATGAAATGAAAGAATTTCAAGCAAAAAATGGGCCTCGTTCAATTTCTGCAGAAGTATTTTATATCTACAACATAGTTCAATTAGCCTTAAACTATCAAGCAAGTTGTAGGAGAAGGAAAAGTTCTAAAAATGAACAGAGGAGGAAGTGTGAGGAAAAAAGGAAAGATCAAGATCTTTCCCTAGAGCAAGAGGATTTAAATGAGGAATTATGGTATGATTCTCTTGAAGAAGCTTCAACCCTGCCTAGAGAACAGATTATTGACAGGCCCACATCAACCCCACCTTCAGAGATGGAGGAAGAAAGAGGGGAAGAGGCAGAAACACAAACAGAATTGCCTGTGAAGAAGCCTAAGCCTATGACAAGATTAGAAAAAGCATTGGTTAAAGCTAAGAGAGAAGGACAGGATATAAGTGATTTTATACATGCATATCCTGTGATTGAAAATACTGACTCTGTAGGTAAAAAAAGGAGAAGATATGCACCTTTAGATTTGAATAAAATTAAGGATTTGAAAAAAGGTTGTACCCTTTATGGGGCTACATCAGCTTATGTCAAAATGTTACTAGATGGTTTGTCTTATGAAGTCCTAACCCCGAATGATTGGAAATCCATAGCAAGGACATGTCTGGAACCTGGAGAAAATTTATTATGGCTTGCGGAATTTCATGAATTATGTAAAATTCAAGTCAGATGCAATTTGGAAATAGGAGTTAACACACAATTCACTTTTGAGCACTTAGCTGGTGAAGGTCAGTATGGAGAGAATTCGGAACAGATTAATTATACCATGACAATATATGAGCAAATTGCTAAGGCTGCAATAAAAGCTTGGGGTGTCCTTCCTGGACAGAAAGATCGTGGAGAGGCTTTCACTAAAATACAGCAAGGTCCCAATGAACCTTTTGCAGATTTTGTGGGACGTTTGCAAACTGCTGTCAAAAGAACTATTGGAGAAAATTCAGCTACAGAAATAATGACCAGACATCTGGCTAAGGAAAATGCCAACGAGATTTGCAAAAGAATTATATGGGGATTAGACAAAGATGCTCCTTTAGAGGAGATCATAAGACGCTGTGCTACAGTGGGAACAAATGCTTTTTACACCCGGACAATGATGAATGTGGAAAGACAGGGTCCCTCATGGCAAGGGCCTTCTAGAGAAACTCGGCGATGTTTTCAATGTGGAAAAATTGGGCATCTAAGAGCTCAGTGTAGATATGGAGATACAGTGAGAAGACAGGGTGAGAGAAGACCTAAAACTCCATGTCCAAAATGTCACAAGGGCCTCCACTGGGCCTCTGAATGTAGATTGACACAGGGAAATGACAGGTGGGGCCCAGCTTCAGGCCCCCAAGTGGGGCATGATGGCAGCCGAGGTTACATCCAGAGAATTTTAAGACACGATCAATCAGCCAAAAGGCAATCAGATGGAAGAAAGGGATTGAAATTAGGAAAAATAGAGTTGTGTGCAGTAGAGACTACCGAGATACTCCTGGAGAAGTGAAATCTGTTCCTGTTGAGCCTATGGATCCTTTGCCTCCAGGCACAGTAGGCTTGACCATTTCACCTTCTGAGAGTGCCTACAAAACAGTGTCCATCCATACACTGATGTGGGAGACTGGAGAACGTGTATCTAATATCCCAGTCACTAACACAGGCAGACAACGTGTGATTTATCAACCAGGAGAAGTAGTAGCATCAGGCTTATTGTTACGGACCCCTAATAAGCAACCTAGTGATAGTCGCCTAGATTTTGACTCCAATGAACAAAATCCAGGAATATATTGGACAGTAGCTGTGACAGCTGACCGACCTATGCTTACTATTTATATAAACGGAATACCATTTGAAGGATTGGTAGACACGGGTGCAGATCGTACAGTTATTAGAGGTGCCAATTGGCCCGGTCACTGGCCAAAGATTAAAGCAGACACCTATATGTCTGGGGTGGGAGGATCAATAGCAGCAGAGGTTAGTGCTAGGCCTTTGAGATGGGTATTTGAAGGAGAAACAGGAGCTTTTACTCCTTTTGTGGTTGAAAAAATCCCCATCAATCTGTGGGGAAGAGACATTTTACAGCAGATAGGATTACAAATAAGCACTTCGGCTTTTTAGGCAGGGCTGCTGTTGAAGGCCTACCTGCACTTTCACCAGTTCCTATTCAGTGGAAGACTGATTCACCAGTGTGGGTAGAACAGTGGCCCTTAAGAAGTGATAAAATTCAGGCCTTATTAGACATAGTGCAAGAACAACTTGACCAAGGACACTTGCGGCCTTCTCTAAGTCCTTGGAATTCCCCAGTATTTGTGGTGAAAAAGAAATCTGGAAAATGGAGGATGATAACTGATCTAAGAAGAGTAAATGAACAGATGGAAATTATGGGAACTCTTCAGCCTGGACTTCCATCTCCTACTCAGTTGCCAAGAGAATGGCCTCTATGGGTTATAGACATTAAGGATTGTTTCTATTCTATTCCTCTAGATAAGGAGGATATGAAAAGATTTGCTTTTTCAGTGCCTAGTGTTAATTTGGCTGAGCCTTATAAAAGATATGAATGGACAGTTTTGCCACAGGGAATGAAAAACAGCCCTACTATGTGCCAAATGTATGTTGCAGCTGCTCTTGCTCCAGTAAGAAAAGCCTTTCCAAAAGTAATATTGTTACATTATATGGATGATATTTTGGGATGTGCACCTGAGGAACAAATGTTAGAGGCATGTCTACAAAGGACCATGGAAACATTAAAGTACTACAAACTGCATATAGCTACAGAAAAAATTCAAAGACATGCTCCTTTTCAATATTTAGGATATGAAGTATATCCTAAGACACTCACAGTACAAAAGCTTTCTTTAAGAACAGAGAAGTTGAACACCTTAAATGACTTTCAAAAATTAATAGGAGATATCCAATGGATGCGTCCAGTGTTAGGCTTAACTACCAATCAACTACAACCTCTCTATGACATTTTAAGGGGAGACAGTGCTTTAAATTCACCACGCCAGCTTACAAAAGAAGCACAAAAGGCTTTGAGAGAAGTTGAACTGGCTTTATCCAATGTGGTTGAAAGAGTCACTCAAAAACCCTTGGAAATATCAGTTTTTGCTACAAAAGAGGCACCCACAGCAGTCCTTCATCAAGGAGACAGAGTGATTGAGTGGGTGAACCTCCCAGCACAACAAGAACAAAGCCTTACACCTTACCCAGTGCTTGTGGCTAGGATTTTATTAAAGGCTATTAAGCGAGTAACACAATTATCTGGGATAAGTCCTGAAAAAATATACACATTCTATACTAATGCACAGATTAATGTATGCTGTGAGAACATCCCAGAATGGCAAATTTTATTGGCCACCGCTCCAAATTTTGCACATGGATCTCCATTAAAGATTACCCGGCTACTACATAATTGGCGATGGATTTTTGAAGAAAAGGTTTCTAAGGTTCCTCTTAAAGGACCAACAATCTTTACAGATGCCTCCAAAGAAAATATTTGTGCCATATACTCTCATGATTTAACCATAAAGAGAGTAATCAGGACTCCTTTTCAATACACTCAACAGAATGAATTATTTGCTATCATGCTAGCTCTCACTTATTACCCAGGAGACGTAAATATAATTACTGATTCAGCCTATTCAGTAGGTGTAGTACAAAGAATTGCCACAGCCCAAATAAAATTTGCAGCCTCCAATATTTATCAGCTCTTTAAGGAACTTCAAGAGCAAGTGAGAAAACATCCAGGCAAGATTTATATCTTGCATGTCCACTCACATAGTGGACTTCCAGGTCCCATTTTTGATGGAAATTCAAAGGCAGATAGCCTTCTAACCATGTTAGCCAGTAGTCCTTTATTTCAGGAAGCGCAAGAATCTCATTCTAAATATCATCAGGCTGCTCGAGCTTTACGTTTACAATTTGGAATCACAAGAGAGGAAGCTAGGAGCATAGTAAAAAGCTGTACAGCTTGTCTTCCTTTCCATGCTCCTACACTC
This sequence comes from Sminthopsis crassicaudata, assembly GCF_048593235.1. Classification (NCBI taxonomy): domain Eukaryota; kingdom Metazoa; phylum Chordata; class Mammalia; order Dasyuromorphia; family Dasyuridae; genus Sminthopsis; species Sminthopsis crassicaudata. Next base: position 282,719,819 of record NC_133619.1, read on the forward strand.
CCTCCAGGGAAGAATCCTCGTGGTTTGAGACCCAATGAAATCTGGAAATGGATGTGACCCATTATAAATCTTTTGGTCGTCTATCTTTTATCCATGTAGTGGTAGACACCTTTTCAGGATTCACATTTGCAATGCCAGCAGCAAAAGAGACAGCCCGAGTGGTCACTGAATTCCTTATACAAGCTTTTGCAATTATGGGTGTGCCACAAGCAATAAAAACAGACAATGGACCTGCATATACGTCCAAACATTTTACACACTTTTGTGTACAGTATAAGATTTTACATACTACGGGCATACCCTTTAATCCTCAAGGGCAGGCAATAGTAGAGAGAAGAAACAGAGATATTAAGACACTCCTCCAAAAACAAAAGAAAGAGGGAGCCACAGGTAGCCCTAGGGAACTTCTAAATTTAGTTCTCTATACCATTAATTTTCTAATTTTTGACAAAGATGCACTGGCTCCAGCAGACAGGTTTTATAACCCACCAGAAGGGCAGTGTCCAGTGAGAGCATCTCCACTGTCCTTAGATAATCGCCAGGTGATGTGGAGAGATCCAGAAAGTGGTGAATGGAAGGGACCAGATAGGTTAACTGCCTGGGGGAGAGGGTTTGCTTGTATTTCTTCAGCAGGAGAAGGAATCAGATGGGTGCCAACGAGTCATATTCGCCTTGTCCATCAGAGAGAGACAGAAAAAGAGAAAGGCCTCAAAATAAAGGAGAAGATCTAAGAAACATCTGACACTGAAAGATCATGGATAATAAGAAGACTGTTAAAGAACTTTAAAAACCAGCAGGAATCATTGGACTTCCTCACACAAGATGAGACTAATGGACAATGGACTTATGGACATTTATAAATTTTCAATTTATGGTTATGTTATATACTTCTAGCATGTGTTATGTTACTATGTTACTATGTGCTTATGTAATTTATGTAATTATCTGTAATACTTCCCATATTGATGGATTTATGTTTCAAGGTCATTTATGTAATTATCTGTAATACTTCCCATATTGATGGATTTATGTTTCAAGGCCATTTATGTAATTATCTGTAATACTTCCCATATTGATGGATTTATGTTTCAAGGTCATGACTGTCCTATGTTCTAAATCAAAAGAAAGGGGGAGATGTTAGGATTACTAAGTGAGAACTCAGGTTTTCTGGACAATTACAAGGTGAGAACTCAGGTTGACTTGATAGAAGGAGCAAGCCCATTGGCTGAAGTGGTTCTTCCCAGAAGCCCTTGCATTATCCCACGCCCATTCTCTGGGAGGATAAAGAGGACAGCACTCTAGGAAGAGGAGAAGACTCCGAATTGCATCAGGCTTGACGGGGCTCTCTGCAGGAAGGGAAGTCACTTCTTTGGACAAGAGTTAACAGCAACTGCCTGGAGACAACGGTTCGTTACAGGAAGAAGAATCTGTCTGAGAGATTTGAGTACACACAGCAGATCTCTTCCCAGAGAGCGATCCAGCAGCTTCTGGAGACGATAGCTCGTTACAATTGGCGCCCAACGTGGGGCAAGGACTTTTGCTTATCCTGACAAGAGGAGCTAGACCAGACCTTCGCAAATAAATACTGAGGAGAACAATTAAGATTACCTATGACCTAGCAGCTTCCACCTTAAAAGATCAAAGAACCTGGAATCTACAAAAGATTGCAGGATAATCTTTTGGCAAAGGAACTTGGATTACAGCAAAGAATAAGCTGTCCAGCTAAAATGAGCATTATCTTTCAGGAGGAATATGGACATTCAATGATATAGGTGAATTTCACCTATTTCTAATGAAAAGATCAGAACTGAACAAAAAATTTGATCTCGAAACACAGAACTCAAGAAAAGCATAAAAAGGTAAAAAGGAAAGAACTCTTGAGAGCTATATTTCTGTTATGGGTATACTTAAAGAATGTGGGTATAATTTGATTTTATTGTGATAATATGAAAAAAAAACTAGAGTTAGGAAAGGGATTGTATTGGAAAAAGAGAAAATAGGAGGTAAAATAAGGGAAATTTTCTCATGAGGAAAAAAAAATATCTTCTGTAATTGAGAGAAAGAAGAGAGGCATTGTGTGAATCTTACTCTCATCAGATTTGGCTCTAAGAGTGAATAGCAGACATATTTGGTTTCACAGAGAAACTTGTCTTATCTTATAGGGAAAGGGGGGAAAGAAAGGGCAAGATTAATAGAAGGGAAAACAAAAGTATTAGGGAAAGGTATAAAAAAGGGATAGGGACTTAAAAGTAGGAGTATTGTTTGAGGGAGGTGGTCATCAAAAGCAAAATACTGGATAGGAGAGAAGGGGGAAAGAAAAGAGAAAAGCATAATTTAGGGTAAATAGGATGGCAGGAAATAGAGAATTCATTATTTTAACTGTGAATGTGAAAGGGATGAACTCTCCCAAAAAGTGGAAGTGGATAACAGAATGGTTTGAAAACCAGCTACAATATGTTATTATTAAGAAACACATTTAAAGCTGAGTGATATGTACAGACTGAAGGTAAAGGGCTGGAGCAGAACTTAGCATGCTTCAATGAAGTAAAAAAGCAGGGGTAGTAATCCTGATCTCATATCAAGAAAATAGAAAGATACATCTAATTAAAAGAGATAAGGAAGAAAACTATAATTTACTAAAGGGTAGCATAGATAATGAATCAATATCAATACAAAACACATATGCATCAAGTAGTATAGCTTCCAAATTCCTAGAGAAGTTAAGAGAGATGTAAGAAGAAATAGACAGAAAAAAACTATACTCTCTCAGAACTAGATAAATCAAACCACAAAGTAAATAAGAAAGAAGTTAAAGAGGTAAACAAAATGTTGGAAAATTTAGGTATGATAAATCTTTGGAGGAATCTGAATGGAGAAAAAAAATAAGTTTACTTTTTTCTCAATAGTTCATGAATACAAAAATTGATCATGTGTTAGGGCATCAAAATCTCAAAATCAAATGCAGAAAGGCAGAAATAGTGAATACAGTTTTTTTAGATCATGATGCAATAAAAATCACATGCAATACAAGAACAGGAGAAAATAGACAAAAAGTTAATTGGAAATTAAATATTCAATTCCTAAAAAACTGAGTGGATGAAACAGCAAATAATAGAAACAATCAATAAATTCATATAGAAGAATGACAATAATGAGACAATATACCAAAATTTGTGGGATACAGCCAAAGTGGTTATAACAGGAAATTTTATATCTCTATATGCTTATTTGCATAAAATAGAGAAAGAGAAGACCAATGAATTTGGCTTACAACTAAAAAAGTTAGGAAAAATACAAATTAAAAGCCCTTAATTAAACACCAAATTTGAAATTCTGAAAATAAAAGGAGAGATTAATAAAATTGAAAATAAGAAAAGTATTGAATTAGTAAATAAAACTAAGAGTTGGATTTATTTTAAAAAAACCAACAAAATAGATTAATTTGATTAGAAAATGGAAAAAATCAAATTGTTAATATCATTTTTTATTTTTAAATTAATTTTATAATTATAACATATTTTGACAGTACATATGCATAGGTAATTTTTTACAACATTATCCCTTATACTCGCTTCTGTTCCAAATTTTTACCCTCCCACTCTCCCTCCACCCCCTCCCCTAGATGGTAGGCATTCCCATCATATTAAATATGTTATAACATATCCTAGGTACAATATATATGTGCAGAACCAAATTTTGTTGTTGTTGTTGTTGTTGTTGTTGTTGCAAAGAAAGAATTTGATTCAGAAGGTAAAAATATCCTGGGGAGAAGCACAAAAAAAAAAATACTAAAAATCTACACTCATTTCCCAGTGTTCCTTCTCTAGGTGTAGCTGATTCTGTCCACCATTGATCAATTGGAGTTGGATTAGCTCTTCTCTATGTTGAAGATATCGACTTCCATCAGAATACATCCTCATATAGTATTGTTGTTGAAGTGTATAATGATCTCCTAGTTCTGCTCATTTCAATCAGCATCAGTTGATGTAAGTCTCTCTAAGTTTCTCTGTATTCATCCTGTTAGTCTTTTCTTACCCAACAATAATATTCCAAAACATTCATATACCATAATTTACCTAACCATTCTCCAACTGATGGGCATCCATTCATTTTCCAATTTCTAGCCACTACAAAAAGGTCTGCCACAAACCTTTTGGCACATGCAGGTCCCTTTCCCTTATTTAGTATTTCCTTGGGATATAAACCCAGGAGTAGCACTGCTGGATCAAAAGTATGCACAGTTTGATAATTTTTTTGGCATAATTCCAGATTGCTCTCCAAAATGGTTGTATTCTTTCACAACTCCACCAACAATGCCTCAGTGTCCCAGTTTTCCCACATCCCCTCCAACATTCATCATTATTTGTTCCTGTCATCTTAGACAATCTGACAGGTGTGTAGTGGTATCTAAGAGTTATCTTAATTTGCATTTCTCTGATCAATAGTGATTTAGAACACTCTTTCATATGAGTGGAAATAGTTTCAATTTCATCATCTGCTTTTCTCCTTTCCTTCCCTCTTACCCCTCTACCCAGTATTAAACTTGTGAACACCACTTGCTTTTCACAGCCCTCCCTTTTTAGTATCCCTCCCCCACCTTAACTTTCCTCCCCTTATTTTAACCCTTTTCCTCGAAATTTCTGTATTCCCTTCCCCTTAGCTTACTCCTTCCCTTTCCTTTTTCAATGAAGTGGAAGAAGTTTCACCATAAATCAAATATGTCTATTGATACACACTATGTTCATCCCCCTCCTTTCTTTCTCTCAGATATATAGGTTATCTTTGCCTCTTCATGATATGTAGTACCACCACTTTACCCTTTTTTTGATATAATTTCCTTTCCACCTTTAGTTTCTAGGACAAATTATACATGTGTTCTTTACATATCTTTATGGCAGAAATATAGTTCCCAAGATTTCTTTTTACCTTTTTAGAAATCTCTTGAGTTCTGTATTTAAAGATCAAACATTTTGTGTAGATATGGTTTTTTCATCAAGAATAGATGGAATTCATTTATTTTGTTAAATGTCCATCCTTTTCCCCTGGAAAACGATGCTCATTTTTGCTGGGTAAGTTATTCTTGGCTGCATACCAAGTTCCTTAGCCTTTCGGAATATCATGTTCCAGGCCCTTCGTTCTTTTAATGTGGACGCTGCTAGATCCTGGGTTATCCTTATTGTGGATCCTCCATATCCGAATTGCTTTTTTCTAGCAGCTTCCAATATCTTTTCCTTTGTCTGATGGTTCTTGAACTTGGCCACTATATTGCTTGGCATTTTGATTTTAAGGTCCCTTTCAGTAGGTGATCATTGAATTTTTTCAATATCTATTTTACACTCTGTTTCTAAAACGTCTGGGCGCTTCTCTTTGATAATTTCCGTGAAAATAGTGTCCAAGCTCTTTTTTTCCTAACATTTTTCAGGGAGTCCAATTATTCTCAAATTGTCTCTCATGGATCTGTTTTCCAGGTCTTTTGTCTTTCCAATAAGGTACTTGACATTCTTTTCAATTGTTTCATTTCTCTGGTTTTGCTTGACTACTTCTTGGTTTCTCCTTGAGTCATTCATTTCTATTTGTTCTAGTCTAATTTTCAATGATGTATTTTCTTCACTCACTTTTTAAATTTTTTTTGTAATTGTCCAACTGAGTTTTTATCTTCTTTTTTTTCCCATTATATCAATTTTATTTTTTAGAGAGCTGTTTTCTTTTTCCAACTCACTAATTTTATTTCTCAATTATTTGATCTCTTTATCCAATCTGGATGACTTCTCCAAGACTCTCTTGCCAAGCTTCCCTTTTCTTTTCCCAATTCTCTTCTAGCTCTCTTGTGAGAGCCTTTTTGATTTCCTCTATGAGAGTTTTGTGTATTGAAAAGCAGATCATATCCCCCTTAGGGGATTCCTCTGGAGACAATCTACTTTTTGTCTCCTCAGGGTTTGAAGTCTGCTCTCTCTCCATACAGAAGCTGGCAATGGTTAGAGCCCTTTTAAAATTTTTGTTCATTTTATCTTTGTGGGAATTTAAAAAAATAACAAATTGACAAGAGAAACAATTGATCTGTTTCTGGGGAAGATGGGACTGGATGGTGTTACCGAGCTTTCTCTACAGTCTGCAGGAGACAGCAGGGAGGCCCTAACAGGACAGTGATGGCTGCATGTTGTGTCTGCACTCTGAGGCTCTAAGAACCTGCTGAGTCACTCAGGGTGGGGGTAGGGTTTGCCGGGTCCCAAAAGACGCTAGCTTTCTGGGGTTTTATTTTTTACCTCCAATGTTTATACCTACTCTGCTGCTCCTAGCTTGCTGCCAACACGGAATATCCACACTGGGGTGAAGGCTGTTTCACAGAAATGGAAGATATCACACCCTTCCCCCCTCCAGTCTGAGCAGTGTGAGCTGCCTTCCTTGCTCTTGCTGCTTGCCTTCAGTCTGTGCCCAGTCTGTTCGTCCCCTCCCCAGACCAAACACAGACCTTTCCTGGCTAATTTCAAGGATGTCTTCTGTTGGTGATTATTTGTGGGTTTCTTTTCTGGTCAAGCATTAATTTCAAAGTTTGTCACGAAGTAAATTTTGAGAGAAAATGTGGAGCTCAAGCAGCTGTGTGCCTCCTCACTGCCATCTTGGCCAGTATTCCCCAAATTGTTAATTTCAAAAAGTCAAAAGGGAGAACTTTCCACCAATAAAGAGGAAATTAGAGCAATATTTAGGAGTTATTTTGCCTAATTGTATGCCAATAAATTTCATAATCTAAATGAAATCAAGGAATATCTACAAAAATATAGATTGCCCAGATTAACAGAAGAGGAAATATTAGTCAACTCCATAAGAAAAAATTCCCCAGGGCTAGATGAATTTACATGTGAATTCTACCAAACATTCTTTTTTTTTTTTTTTTAATTTTATAATTATAACATTTTTTGACAGTGCATATGTATGGGTAATTTTTTACATCATTATCCCTTGTACTCCTTCTGTTTTGAATTTTTCCCCTCCTTCCCTCCACCCCCTCCCTTAGATGGCAGGAATTCCCATGCATATTAAATATGTTATAGTATATCCTAGGTACAATATATAGGTGTAGAACCGAATTTTGTTGTTGTTGTTGTTGTTGCAAAGGAAGAATTGGATTCGGAAGATAAAAATAACCTGGGGAAAAACACAAAATGCTAACAGTTTACACTCATTTCCCAGTGTTCCTTCTCTGGGTGTAGCTGATTCTGTCCATCACTGATCAATTGGATCTGAGTTAAATCTTCTCTTTGTTGAAGATATCCACTTCCATCAGAATATATCCTCATATAGTATTGTTGTTGAAGTGTATAATGATCTCCTAGTTCTGCTCATTTCACTCAGCATCAGTTGATGTAAGTCTCTCTAAGCCTCTCTGTATGCATCCTGTTGGTCATTTCTTTCAGAACAAAAATATTCCATAACATTCATATACCATAATTTACCCAACCATTCTCCAGTTGATGGACATCCACTCATTTTCCAGTATCTAGCCACTACAAAAAGGGCTGCCACAAACATTTTGGCACATACAGGTCCCTTTCCCTTCTTTAGTATTTCCTTGGGATATAAGCCCAGGAGTAGCACTGCTGGATCAAAGGGTATGCACAGTTTGATAATTTTTGGGCATAATTCCAGATTGCTCTTCAGAATGGTTGAATTCTTTCACAACTCCACCCAGAATGTCTCAGTGTCCCAGTTTTCCCACAGCCCCTCCAACATTCATCATTTTTGTTCCTATCATCTTAGCCAATCTGACCGGTATCTCAGAGTTGTCTTAATTTGCATTTCTCTGATCAACAATGATTTGGAATTCTCTTTCATATGAGTGGAAATAGTTTCAATTTCATCATCTGAAAATTTTCTATTCATATCCTTTGACCATTTATCCATTGGAGAATGGCTTGATTTCTTATAAATTAGAATCAGTTCTCTATATATTTTGGAGATGAGGCCTTTATCAGAACCTTTAATTGTAAAAATGTTTTCCCAATTTGTTACTTCCCTTCTAATCTTGTTTGCATTAGTTTTGTTTCTACAAAAGCTTTTTAATTTGATGTAATTAAAATTTTCTATTTTGTGATCAATAATGATCTCTAGTTCTCCCTTGGACACAAACTCCTTCCTCCTCCACAAGTCTAAGAGGTAAACTATCCTATGTTCCTCTAATTTATTTATGATCTCGTTCTTTATGCCTAAATCATGGACCCATTTTGATCTTATCTTAGTATGTGGTATTAAATGTGGGTCCATGCCTAGTTTCTGCTGTACTAATTTCCAGTTTTCCCAGAAGGTTTTGTCAAATAATGAATTCTTATACCCAAAGGTGGGATCTTTGGGTTTGTGAAACATTAGATTGCTATTTTTATTCACTATCTTGTCCTGTGAACCTAATATATTCCACTGATAAACTAATCTATTTCTTGGCCATTACCAAATGGTTTTGGTAACTGCTGCTTCTACAAACATTCAAAAAACAATTAGTTCCAACACTGTATAAACTATTTGAAAAAATAGGGAAAGGAGTTCTACCAAATTCTTTTTATGGCACAGATATGGTGCTGATATCTAAACCAGATAGGGTAAAAACAGAGAAAGAAAATTATTGACCAATTTCCCTAATGAATAATTATGCAAAAATCTTAAATAAAATGTTAGCAATGAGATTACAGAAAATCATTCCCAAAATAATACACTATGACCAAGCATAATTTATTCCAGGAATGCAGGGCTGGTTGGACATTAGGAAAAATTTTAGCATAATTGACTATATGAATAATCAAATTAACAAAAATCATATGATTCTGTAATAGATGCAGAAAAAGCATTTGATAAAATCCAACAACCATTCCTATTAAAAATACTAGGAAAGAATAGGAATAAATGGACAGTTCCTTAAAATAGTCAGTAGCATCTATTTAAAACCATCTAGGGAGGGGGTGGGGAAAGGAGGAGGGGAAAATTTGAAACACAAGGCTATGCAAAGGTCAATGTTGAATTATTCTCTGTGCATGTTTCAAAAAAAAACTTTAAAAAAGGAAATAACTATAATTGCTGAATGGAACATATTTGATTGAGGAGAGATATAAGGAAGGGTTGTCAATCAAAAGACTACTGCAAAAATCTGATGAGAACCTCTACTAAGATGACAGCTACATAGTTCAAGAGAAAAAAAGAATATATGCAATATGTGTTCTAGGTAGAAAATTCCTGAAAATGGAAAATCTTTTTCAGTAGAGACATAATGCACCAGGGTTATAGTTGTCACTGGGGTCGGCAGCATAGCTGACTTCCAAAAATCTCTGCCTTTCTTGAACCCATAGCTGATAAGTTTTCTCTCCCATGAGGTTATTCCCTGAGGTTACCTTTTCTCTGGTGACTATTTCTGCATATATGTCTGTCATCAATCTTCTATTTTTCTATTGATGTAAACACTTCTTTGGTATTTGCCACTGCTGCTTCAGGGATATTGTCACTAATGGCTCATAGCTTTTCTGAGACTTCAAAACTCTCAGATTAAGATGGCTCTTCCATCTTGGTATCTGTATTTGTCTAAGATGAAGAAAGAACACATAAGGCTGAGCAGCTATGGACTAATAATCTTCATGGCCAGGAGAATGAGCTAGCTGCCCATTCCCTACTCAATATTAAAAGCTTAAACAGAAGTTCTAAATCATTCACCACTGGAAAGGAAAGAAAATAACAGAGGGAAGAGTTGCTTCTTTTCTTTTACTAATGAGTTCTAGCTCAATAGTCAATTAGTCAACTCATCATCCAAGTGTAAGCCCATTAGTCATGCAAGATGATATGTAGGCTTCCCATCCCTTGAATTTCTGTGAATTAAAATAAAATCAGGCAGGGAATATCAATTTATGTTCTATGCTAGAGTCCTTTTTGGTGTGTTTTCCCATATTACACATTAATAAGACATTCTTGAATATTATTTAAACAGTTTCCTGCACCTTTAAAAAAATCTTATTGACTATCAAGGCCATCTGGGGGAACATTCTTTCTATTTTTGTCAGACTATTTGATCTTACCTCACAACTCTGCCCTTTAGCAGTTAATATATGTTTGATCTTTCTGTGATTGAATGAGCCAACTGGCCATCACAAATAGCAAATCACAGCTAGAGGATTGGATTCCTGGGACTTGATGTCTCTTAAATTTGACATGGAAATATGTGCTAAGAATACTGAATTTATTTCTACTTGTAATTTAAAAAAATACATGCACTGCTTACTTATAGTGGTAGAGTTAATTAGATAGCACTTGGCAGGGACTGAAAGTCCCATTCTTTGAATGACCCTGAACAAATTACTTAACTTTAGACCTTGTTTTCATTTGCATTCTTAGGTAGTATGCCTTGAATAATAAATTGAAAACTGTGGTTGTTTACTTTTGAGAGCATCAAATGAGAGAGCGTGGCTAGCAAAGCTTATCAAATAACTGACTGAGGAAAGGAATGTGATGTCAGAAACTGGGTTCAAATCCCAGTTGGATTGTTTACTACCTGTATGTCCAAGGACAAATTCATATAACTTTTTGACCCATTTTTCAATGAATATTGATGAAATGAAATACTTGGGCTAGATGATATCCAGAATGCCTCCTAATTTTAAACTTGCATAATCTCCATGATCCTTTAGAAATAAAATTATGGTAGAGCATCTGGATATGAAGAAAATTGGCTGCTGCTTCTTTATTGAACAGGTTTTCCTCACCATCCTAGGACAAGTTCATGATGGTAGCTTAATTCTGAAAGCACAAATTCTCCCAAAAAATATGGGATGTATAAAACTGCAAAGTTATTGTTGCATCTATTCCTAGGAGTGGAACCCATTTGCCCTTTCACCATATAATCTTACATCAATCTCTTTGTTCTTCGTTTCTATCCACAATGGGAATTTTAAAAATTAATTTTATAACTATAACTTTTTTTGACAGTACATATGCATGGGTAATTTTTTACAATATTATCCTTTGCACTCACTTCTGTTCTGATTTTGCTCCTTCCTCCCTCCATCTTCTCCCCTAAGATGGCAGGCAGTACCATACATGTTAAATATGTTATAGTACATCCTAGATACAATATATGTGTGCAGAAACGAATTTCTTGTTGCACTGGAAGAATTGGAATCAGAAGGTAAAAATAACCCAGGAAGAAAAATACAAAATGCAAACAGTTTACACTCATTTTCCAGTGTTCCTTCTCTTGGTGTAGCCAATTCTGTCCATCATTTATCAATTGGAACTGAATTAGAACTTCTCTTTTGTCAAAGATATCCACATCCATTAGAATATATCCTCATATAGTATTGTTATTGAAGTATATAATGATCTCCTGGTTCTGCTCATTTCATTCAGCATCAGTTCATGTAAGTCTCTCCAAGCTTCTCTGTATTCATCCTTCTGGTCATTTCTAACAGAACAATAATATTCCCTAATATTCATATACCATAATTTACCCAACCATTCTCCAATTGATGGACATCCACTCATTTTTCAGTATCTAGCCACTACAAAAAGGGCTGCCACAAACATTTTGGCACATACAGGTCCCTTTCCCTTCTTTAGTATTTCCTTGGGATATAAGCCCAGGAGTAGCACTGCTGGATCAAAGGGTATGCACAGTTTGATAATTTTTGGGCATAATTCCAGATTGCTCTTCAGAATGGTTGAATTCTTTCACAACTCCACCAAGAATGCCTCAGTGTCCCAGTTTTCCCACAGCCTCTCCAACATTCATCATTATTTTTTTCCTGTCATCTTAGCCAATCTGACAATTGTGTACTGGTATCTCAGAGTTGTCTTAATTTACATTTCTCTGATCAACAGTGATTTGGAACACTCTTTCATATAAGTGGAAATAGTTTCAATTTCATCTTCTGAAAATTGTCTGTTCATATCCTTTGCCTATTTATCAATTGGAGAATGGTTTGATTTCTTATAAATTAGAATCAGTTCTCTATATATTTTGGAAATGAGGCCTATATCAGAACCTTTAACTGTAAAAATATTTTCCCAGTTTGTTACTTCCCTTCTAATCTTGTTTGCATTATTTTTGTTTGTACAAAAGCTTCTTAATTTGATGTAACCAAAAATCTTCCATTTTGTGATCAATAATGATCTCTAGTTCTCCTTGGGTCACAAATTCCTTCCTCCTCCACAAGTCTGAGAGGTAAACTATCCTATGTTCCTCTAATTTATTTATTATCTCATTCTTTATACCTAAATCATGGACCCATTTTGATCTTATCTTAGTATGTGGTGTTAAGTGTGGGTCCATTCCTAGTTTCTGCTGTACTAATTTCCAGTTTTCCCAGCAGTTTTTGCCAAATAATGAATTCTTATCCCCAAAGTTGGGATCTTTCGGTTTGTGAAACATTAGATTGCTATTTTTATTCACTATCTTGTCCTGTGAATCTAACCTATTCCACTGATCAACTAGTCTATTTCTTAGCCAATACCAAATGGTTTTGGTGACTGCTGCTTTATAATGTAGTTCTAGATCAGGTACAGCTAGTCCACCTTCATTTGATTTTTTTTTTCATTACTTCCCTTGAAATTTTCCACCTATTGTTCTTCCATATGAATTTTGTTGTTATTTTTTCTATGTCATTAAATTAGTTCCTTGGAACTCTGATTGGTATAGCACAAAATAAATAGATTAGTTTAGGTATTATTGTCATCTTTATTATATTCTCTCAGCCTATCCAAGAGCACTTAATGTCTTTCCAATTATTTAAATCTGGCTTTATTTTTGTAGCAAATGTTCTGTAATTTTGCTCATATAATTCCTGACTTTCCTTTAGTAAATAGATTTCCAAATATTTTATATTATCGACGGTTATTTTGAATGGAATTTCTCTTTGTATCTCTTGCTGTTGGACTTTGTTGGTGATGTATAAAAATGCTGAGGATTTATGTAGATTTATTTTGTATCCTGCAACTTTGCTAAAGTTATGAATTATTTCTAATAGCTTTTTCATAAAATATGTAGGGTTCTCTAAGTATACCATCATATCATCTGCAAAGAGTATAGTTTGGTTTCCTTATTACCTACTCTAATTCCTTTAATCTCATTCTTGACTCTAATTGCCGAGGCTAGCATTTCTAATATAATATTGAATAGTAATGGTGATAGTGGGCAACCTTGTTTCACTCCTGATCTTATTGGGAAAGGTTCCAGTTTATCTCCATTACATATGATGCTTACTGATGGTTTTAAATATATATTCCTGCTAATTTAAGGAATAGTCCATTTATTCCTATACTTTCAAGTGTTTTTAGTAGGAATGGATGTTGGATTTTATCAATTACTTTTTCTGCATCTATTGAGATGATCATATGGTTTTTGTTAATTTGATTATTAATATAGTCAATTATACTAATAGTTTTCATAATATTAAACCAGCCCTGCATTCCTGGTATAAATCCTACTTGATTATGGTGTATTATCCTGGGGATGATTTTGTGTAGTCTTTTTGCTAATATTTTATTTATGATTTTAGCATCAATATTCATTAGCAAAATTGGTCTATAGTTTTCTTTCTCAGTTTTCAACCTACCTGGTTTAGGTATCAGTACCATGTCTGTGTCATAAAAGCAATTTGTTAGGACTCCTTCATTCGCTCTTTTTTCAAATAGTTTATATAACATTGGGGCTAATTGTTCTTTAAATGTTTGTTAGAATTCACATGTAAATCCATCTGGTCCTGTGGATTTTTTCTTAGGTAGTTGATTAATACCTTGTTCTATTTCTTTTTTCTGAAATGGGACTAGTTAAGTAATTTACTTCCTCCTCTGTTAATCTGGGAACCCTATATTTTTGGAGGTAGTCATCCATTTCACTTAGGTTATCAAATTTGTCCAACTTTATTGGCATAAAGTTGTGGAAAGTAATTCTTTATTATTGCTCTAATTTCCTCTTCATTGGTGGAAAGTTGCCCCTTTTCATTTTTAAGACTAACAATTCTATTTTCCTCTTTCCTTTTTCTGAACAGATTTACCAAAGGTTTATCTCTTTTATTGTTTTTTTTTTAAATCTCTTAATTTTATTTATTAATTCAATAGTTTTTTTTTTACTTTCAATATTATTAATTTCTCCTTTTAATTTTAGAATTTCAAGTTTAATATTTGATTGGGAGGGTTTTAATTTGTTCTTTTTCTAGCTTTTTAAGTTGCAAGCCCAATTCATTGATCTTCTCTTTCTCTATTTTATTCAAGTAAACTTCTAAAGATGTACAATTTCCCATAATTACCACTTTAGCTGCATTTCACAAATTTTGGTATGATATCTCATTGTTGTCAATTATCTTGAGTGAAATTATTAATTGTGTCTATAATTTGCTGTTTCAGCCAATCATTCTTTAAGATGAGATTATTTTGTTTTCAATTACATTTTGGTCTATTTACCGCAACTTTTTGTTGAATTTAATTTTTATTGCATCGTGATCTAAAAAGAAATCATCCACTATTTCTGCCTCCCTGCATTTATTTTTGAGTTCTTTATGTCCTAATATATGGTCAATTTTTTCTGTAGGTTCCATGAACTTCTGAGAAGAAAGTATATTCCTTTTTATCACCATTCAGTTTTCTCCAAAGATCTATCATACCTAATATTTCTAATATTCTATTTACCTCTTTAATTTCTTTCTTATGTGTTTTGTGGTTTGATTTATCTAATTCTGAGAGTGCAAGGTTAAGATCTCCCACTATTATAGTTTTGCTGTCTATTTCTTCTTGCAACTCTTTTAACTTCTCCTTTCGGAAATTAGATGCTATACCACTTGGTGCATATATGTTTAGTATTGATATTGGTTTATTGTGTATGCTCCTATTTAGCAGGATACAGTTTCCTTCCTTATCTCTCTTAATTAGATCAATTTTTGCTTTTGCTTGATCTGAGATAAGGATGGCTATCCCTGCTTTTTTGACTTCACTTGAAGCATAATAGATTCTGCTCATGCCCTTTACCTTTACTCTGTATGTATCTCCCTGCTTTAAATGTGTTTCCTGTAAACAACATATTGTAGGGTTCTAACTTTTGATCCATTCCGCTATTCACCTTCACTTAATGGGAGAGCTCATCCCATTCACATTTATAGTTAAAATCACTAATTCTGTATTTTCTGCCATCATACTATCCCCAGATTATGCTTTTTTGTTTCCTTTCCCCCTCCCTGAACTTCTTCCTCAGTATTGCATCTTGAAGGCCTCCCTCATTAGTATCCCTCCCTCCTCCCTTTAAATCCCTTCCCCCCCTTTTTTTTTCTACCCTTCCATTATTCTTTTCCTTTACCCTTTTTCTTGCCTGCTTTTTAATGAGGTGAGAGAGAATTCTCTGTAAAACAAATATTACAATTATTTTCTCTTTGAGCCAACTCTGATAAAAGTAAGATTCACATAATGTTCCTCCCCCTCTCTAAATTCCCTCAGATAAGATAGGTTTTCTTTGTCTCTTTGTAGGATGTAGTTTCACTCTTTTTCTCTCTCCTTTCCTCTTTTTCTGACACTATCCCCTTTCAATTTCTACTTCCCTTTTTTATGTTATATCAGTAAAATCAAATTATACATGTGGACTTTATGTATATCCACAACAGAAATATAGTTCTCAAGAGTTCCTTTCACCTTTTTATGCTTCTTTTGGTTGGAGATTAAACTTTTTGTTTAGATCTGTTTTTTTGTTTGTTTGTTTGTTTTTTCCTTAGAAACAAATGAAATTTACCTGTTTCATTAAATGTCCATCTTCTTCCATGGAAGAAAATGCTCAGCTTAGCTGGATAGTTTATTCTTGGCTGCATTCCAAGTTCTTTTGCATTTCTGAATATCAGATTCCAGGTCCTTAGATCCTTTAATGTGGATGCAGCCAGATCTTGAGTGACCCTTATTGTGGCACTTCAGTATTTGAATTGTTTTTTTTCCTGTCTGCTTGTAATATTTTTCCTTAGTCTGATAGTTCTGAAATTTGGCCACAATATTCTGTGGAGTTTTTGTTTGTTTGTTTGTTTGGTTGTTTTTTGTATTTTGTTTTTTGGTTTTTTTTGTTTTGTTTTGTTTTGTTTTGTTTTGTTTTTTTTAGGTTCTTTTTCAGAAGGTGTTCGATGAATTTTTTTAATGCCTATTTTCCCTTCTGGTTTTGTTACCTCTGGGCAGTTCCCTTTGATGATTTCCTGTAAAACAGTATCTAGGCTTTTTTTTTTTTTTTCATCATAATTTTTTGAAGTCCAATAATCCTCAGATTATCCCTCCTATATCTATTTTCCAGGTCTGTTGTTTTTCCAAGTAGATATTTCTTCCTATTTTTCATTTATTTTCTTCATTAGCTTTTTTTTTTTTTTTTTTTTAACTTATTTTTGTATATGTCCAATTGAGTTTTTAAATGAGTTGTTTTGCTCTATGGAATTTTTTGCCATTTCACTTTTTTTTTTTTTTTTTTTTTTAGCGAATTATTTTCTTTTTCTAATTCACAAATACTACTTTCCTGAGAGTTCTTTATCTTTTCCAATTCACAAATTCTTTTTCCCTGCACTTCCTGGGAGATTTTTTTTTACCTTTTCCAATTCACATTTCAGGAAATTGTCCCGGCCTCACTATTACTGTAAGATCTAGTGCGGTAAAGCAATAGAGTCCTACTTTGCTAGTGATGGGGCTAGAACTGTACTGGAATAACCTGCATTGGAACTGCACATTGGGCTCTCACCCAGGTTACACAGACTTTTTCTCCTAACTTTACAAGTCATCTTTGGTCCCTAGATCTGTTCCTCCTTTGCTGGCATGGCCCTGGGGCTGGAGCTGGAGCTGAGATGTCACAGGCTGAACAAGGACTGTACCTTGCAGTCCGAATCCCACAGAGCTTTTCTGATGATTTGCTAAGTTGTCTTCAACTCAAAAATGTTCTACTCCAATATTTTTACATTTTCTGAATATAAAATTTATTGAGTAACAATTACAATTGGAGTAGAACATTTTTGAGTTGAAGACAACTTAGAATATCATTATAAGGAGGGTCTGTGCTCCACTAGGAGACACTGTAAGCTCTGGTGTGCTAGTTCTCCTTTCTCTGGAACTGCCACCCAGGAATATGAAGCAGATTGAAGTATGGACAAAATGTCAGAATGGTGTATCAATAATACTGTGACCACTGTAATCTTCTTCTGAATAGTTTTTTGAGCCTCTCATCTTCTTTGGATTGGAAAGTTTGGAAGTTACCACTTTTGCCACCAATTCAATCTCTCTAAGAATATTAGTGTAGCTTGTACAGGACTGTATTTTATTTCATGCTCACCTTATTTTGACATTATTTTCCTGACCAACTTCTAAGTTATTGTGGCCAAGAAATTGTTTCACTCCATTTTTTTTGTGAATTCTGTTTAAAGTTATTTGGAGATGAGAACTCAGGAGAATCCCTGCCTTTACTTTGCCATCTTGACTCTGAATCTGTTAATTGTTTTCAAAGTCATTATTTTTGTTATAGATACTTATAAAGATTGTTTCTTCCTTGGTTTCCTCCAACTATTGAATTTCAAGAATTTTGAATCTTTTAGATATGATTATCTATCTCGCATCATCACCATATATGGCATTATAAATGTGCTCTTATTTTGTTTAGAGAGCTGAATTTTACATATTTATTTCCTAAGACCTCCTTACTTGTCACTCTCAGCTCCTAGTACAGTGAACTACTGGGATGACTACCATACTTATCCTTTCATTTCCCAGGTTTATTTCTGATTTTACCTCACTAAACCTGTTATTTTCTATTTTTGATCATTACCTTATATCTGTAGTTACATAAATATCCCATTGCTTGATAATTTGGGATCCACTGCTCTGAAAAGAGAACACATTCCTCTTATGTGGCAAACATTCTTAAATGCTAAACAAAGACGTTGCCTTGTTTGTGACATGACAGTATCAAAAATCTTTAAGAAATCTGGCTTATACATGAAAGGCCCATTAAGTTAAGATGATTCCCTAAAGATTGTAAAAATATAATGTTTAAAGAACACAGTTGAACTAGAAAAAAAAGCATTGGAGTTCAGTGATAACAGTGACAAATGGACTCTTGATACAAGTCCACAGCAAAAGGTATTCATGATGCAGCCATAGATCATTGACAAGGAGAAGCAAATAGAGAAAGCTCTTTGGAAACAAAAACAGAAGAGACAGAGGGATTTTAAGGGCATAAAAGTCGACCACTAGCTGTTATCCTTTTCCATCACCATTTTGGAGTTTTAGTTATAAATTGTGTAAAGTGGTTCACTGAGATGAAAAAATGTCCTTTGCCTCTTTATGACATTGTATACGTTTTAAAAATATTTGTTACTGTGTAAATGAAACTTCTCTGTACACAATTCAACATATTTTTGTCAAATGTTTACTATGCTAAGACACTGTGGAGATAAATAAAATACAAATATTAGACAATCTCTGCTCTCATGCAACCTATGTTGTTTTTGGAGAGGTGCATATTAATAATTTAATATAAGGTAATTTGAGGAGGGAGAAAGAATTGATAATGTAAGGAGAAGGAATCAGGAAAGAGTTCTCAAATAGTAATGCTTGAGCTGGGCAGAAAAGACAGGTAACAATCTTAGAGGCAGACTATGGAAGGCGATTTTTCATTTCATACATGAAATTTTAGACTCACAAAATTTACAGTTTTTGGAGTTGAAGTTGGTTTGTATGTGATACAGATTGTGTGAAAAGGGATACTATATTTATGTGAAAGGCAGAGTATGGATGATTTTCAATATCAGACTGAAGCATATATTTTGTCATAGGCAATAGGGAAACATTGAAATCTTTGAACAATGCACTGGTATGGTCATCCCTATTTATCAGGAACATTAATTTGTTATGTGTGTGGAGGATGGATCAAAGAAGACAACTGAAAGCATCATTAGATGTTTTTTTCTAAAGCAGGAGTCTGAGAGTGATAACCACCTGTGGAATTGGAGATATGAGCATAGGATCGACAATATTTTTAAAGTATTGAAATATTGATGATTGAAAGAAAAAATTATCTGGGAATGTGATTAACAAAGTATATGTAAATAAAATGTCACTCTGGAGTTAGCACTAAATTTAGGAATAGAAGATCTAGAGTTGAATCTTTACTCTGCTACTTGTTATTCTTTTACATTTGGTTAAGTCATATAAGATAAATGAATCTCATTTTCCTTATCACTAAACTAAAAGGATTGAATTAGTTGTTGTTGGATTTCTGTTTTTCAATTAATTCTATGATTGCATGATTCATAAAGGAAGCTTTCAGAAATTTAAATTTGTTTAGCAAACTGACGGAGGTACTAAACCAAACTTACTTTCCACAATCTGTGTAAACTCTGCTATGAATTTCTGTAATATATGTAACATTGGAACTGCTATTTAAGCCTTGGGCATTCATTGAGCAGAGACTGCCAAAGATGCTGATTTAAACCAAATTGATTTAATAATGCTATTGTCATGGCACTATATTTCAACTGTGAATCATTTCAGTTTTCTGATAAGGGAATTTCTGTGTTATTTTGAACATAGGTTCCATCACTGTTTGGTAGTAGTTGATTCTTAGTGTTCATAAATAAATATATGGCTTTAAAGTTTTGAGCTCAAATTTAGACACAAATGTCAAATAGAATATCACTTCTATATTTGGACTTCAAGACAAAGTAGTCTTACCTGAGTACAAAATTCTAGTGAAGTGGCTAGATATTAGTGAAATATTAATATAGATGATGATGATATTACAACATAACATTAATGCTTTATTGTTTACACATCACTTTATATAAATTATCTCATTTGGTCCTCATAAAAGGCTTATTGTATAGGTGCTATTATTATGCTTACATTATGAAAAAGGAAACAGATACAGAGAAGCTAAGAGACTTGTTGAGAGTCACACAATCAATAAATGTTTGAGACAGGATTTAATCTGAGTTCTTCTCTAAATTTAGACATCTTAATATCTGAGCTGCTTAAAAGCAACGAATTTCATTTTTTTATTCATTTGTTTTCAGTTCTTAGAATAGTAATACATGATTTGGAGTAATCAATGGATAGTTATGGATTTTAAAAATTATCCTACAGTCATATAAATTCTAAGTAATCTTTTAACTCGGTAAAAATGTTTATTTATTTGACATTTCATTAAGTATAAACCTTTATGAATTGACCATAATTCAGTATTGTTATAATGATTTATAGTGATGGTTTAAAGTATGCCATTATTTTAAAGGTCACAGAAAATAGAACATAGTCAGTGAACTTAGAAATGAACTAATCTTCCCTCTTCTTTTTTTTACATATGGACAGAGTATACACATGGATTAGAGGGTTTTAAAAGAATCAGGCCAGAGTTCACAACTCAGTTTTGATATTTTCCTCCTGTGTACTTTGGACAAATCTTTTGACATTGGGTTATAGAACCAAAGATTGAAAGGGAACTGGAGGCTATTTTATCCAAACCACCCATTTTGCACAGGAAAAAAAATGAATCCCAGAGAGATAAAGTTACCTGATAAAACTTGTGTGCCCATTCTAATTCACAAGGTGAGATTTGAATTCAGTTTCTCTAACTTAAGGTCATCATTCTCCTCATAACACCATATTGCCTTTTGTGCTACATTAAGTCACTTGTAAAACTAAGGGAGTAAAATAGAACCTGTATGTAGCTGATTAGTGACCAAAGCTAAAACTAGGAGAAGGCTCAAGAATCTCAGTTCTTCATTAGTTATAGGAGAGAGGAAAACATATATGCATACATATGTATGTAGAGTGTTAATTTTGTCTTTCTGATTTACAAATTTGTGATTTAGTTTAGACTTAAAAGAGTGTGTCAGTGTACTTTTGATATCTGAGAGACAGGAAGAGAAGGGAATGAGTAATTACTAGATTGTAATATAAAATAGTAAATAAAATTGTAAATAATATGTATTTATTTTGAGTCTAAACACTTTGATAAGTACTTTTAAAATATTATCCTATTTGATGCTTGTTACAGTCCTTCAGGATAGGTTTTATGCCTATCTCTATTTTACAATTGTAAACTAAGGCAAATAAAGAGTCAGTCACTTGACCATGATGAAATATTTAGGTAATGTGTGAGGTTAAATTTGAACTGATGTCTTCCTCACTGCAACCTAGAACTTTATCCACTTCCTCTCCATCTGCCTCTTAATTGGAATATATAGTAAATTGTAAAAGCACCAAATAATCCTTAAATACGTAACCAATACATTTAAATAAGTTGCATATATATCCATATGCATGCTTCAACTTTCAATTTGGGCAGAAAAGTGTAGATCATAAATTTGGATCACACAAGTGGACTTGCCAGAATTACATTTCTATTCTTTTTAACCTTTTCCTGTGATGCTTTTGCTGGGGCTTACTCTAACTTGTCCTCTTCCCATTTGACAGAATTTCTTTAAATATTGGTTCCTAGTGAATTTTTTTTGTCTATATAAGTCAAAAAATTAGGGAAAATTGTCTGGTTTATTACAAAATAGTGCTTTGGTGTTAATGTGTGTCTAGCAGTTGTGTTAATAGAGAATAGAAAAGTAGTTTCTCATGCACATTTTTTTTTTTTTTTGCTTGCTTGTATTTGTCTTAGAGGCATTTTTGTCATCAAAAGGAAAAAAAAAACTACATGAGGAAGATAAATGTCCAAAAGAGAAGTGATGATGTCTCAAAGTTTATAAGTATTATCAGAAATTCAATGTAATTGTATGAGTTATGTCTAATTCTTTAAATTATCAAGCAAACTGATTTAGTTCATTTATTCACAAAGTGGGAGGGAATGTGGAATAATGGACTCAGAACTGGGAGTCAAGACCTGAGCTCAGTTCTCTCCTCTGATATATTCTATGTATGTGACTCCTGTCAAGTCACTGTTCAGTGGCAAAAGAAGAATTATAAATTATACAGCAGTAATTAATATGCATTGGTTGAAGGGATTTCCTTACCAGACAGTTTCTTATACCAATGAAATCATAATTCTGGACCAGAAAGATTTTTTTTCTTTCTTAAGTGTTGACTTGATATAGTGAATTGCATTATGAGTTAATAAAGCTACAAAGACAAACATGATACTGCTCTTCATCATAAAGGAAATACCTTATTAACATCTGACTTCCAGCTGTATCTTCGGTGGTCTACTCAAACAGATTACCTAGGATGCTTGGCCAATAGGAAGCCCACATATTTGTGGAAACTTTGCCTACTTTTGCTCATCTTTTTTTTTCTTTTTTTGGATACTTTGGGGAAACCTGATGGAAAGCAGAGAAGCTGAGCATCCAATATGACATTTTAAATTAAAAACAAATCTCAGATTTGTCATATAAATTGAAGTTATAAAAACAAATTGGCTGTTTCACAAACCAACTGCAATTCTTTGCTTGGGTAAGGAATCAAGCTGATAGCCTTGAATTTATGAGAAATCTTATAAGTTAAAAATATCCAACACAATTAGAAGTTGAAAAGGAAGATACATCTCTGAATTAGCGATATTAGTTAAATGGGATTTAATATATATTTTTTTCATATTTTTATTGCTTATTTGGATCATTGTGCTTTAAATATGAAAACATATAAATATACAAAAGGTTGTATTTTTTTAAAAAGTGAAATAAAAATTCATATTTTGCTTAAGGAGCAATTGTTAGCACTGAATCAAAAGCATATTCCACTTTTTGAATAGCAGTTACATTTGTTTACAGAAATTACAAAAAGCATTAACCTTTCCAAGATCAAGCAAAAGGCCATCCTTGATGAATTCAAATTCTTTCCTTGAAATTTCTTTTCCTTTTTTGCTAATGCTAAATTATCTGAAGTCCAAAAGCAGGAAGAAAAGTGACAAAGAAATGAAGCAATAACTCTAGAATGTAAATTTAGCAATGTATCTAAAGATAAAAGAAATACTAATCAGTTGTAATTGTTGTTAAAGGAAACCAAGGACTTCAGCCTTCAGAAACCATAAGACATGAACTTTAGTTCCAAAGAATATTCTGGAAGTAAAAGTAGTTTTAAGTAACAACATTTGAGTTATGGAGCAAAGAGAAATTATATATGTCAAAATTTCATCTTTTATGTACAATAAATCTTATATTTGAGCATATTAAGATGAAAGCATTATCTTTATTAAGGTCAAGATAGTTTTTATAACTTTATGCTAATGTGCAGTGTTCACTGGTCATAGTAAATATAAACTTTTCTTTTTGGTTGTTTTACTCTTTGCAATAGAAAGTACCTTTCTCCCAATTCTATGACTCCTTGCAATGTCCATTTTAAGACTTGTTTATGTGTTCTATCAATGTAAAAGTATTGAGTTTATTTAAAACATTGAAATATTGAGAGGAAAGGTCAATTGTCTTGACTCTACTGAAATATTTGACTACTGTTTCCATGAATGACATACTAACGACTTGAATTCAATGTCATAAAGATTAAAATCCTTTCACCATTTATAAATTGGAGAATGGCTTAAACTATTATAAATTCAAATCAATTCTCTATATATTTTAGAAATGAAGACTTTATCAGAACCTTTAAATGTAAAAATGTTTTCCCAATTTATTGCTTCTCTTCTACTCTTGTTTGCATTAATTTTGTGTGTAAAAAACTTTTTAAATTAATATAATCAAAATTATCTATTGTGTGATCAATAATGATCTCTAATACTTCTTTGGTCACAAATTCCTTCCTTCTCCATAAATCTGAGAGATAAACTATCCTATGTTCTTCTAATTTATTTTTAATCTCATTCTTTATGCCTAGATCATGAACTCATTTTGATCTTATTTTGGTGTGCAGTGTTAAGTGTGGGTCAATGCCTAGTTTCTGCAATACTAATTTTCAATTTTCCCAGCAGTTTTTGTCAAATAGTGAATTCCTGTCCCCAAAGTTGGGGTCTTTGGGTTTGTCAAACACTAGATTGCTATAGGTATGGACTACTTTGTTCTGTGAACGTAACCTATTCCACTGATAAACTAGTCTATTTCTTAGCCAATACTAAATGGTTTTGGTGATCATTGCTTTATAATATAGTTTTAGATCAAGTACAGCTAGGCCACCTTTATTTGATTTTTTTTTTCATTAGTTCCCTTGAAATTCTTGACCTTTTGTTCTTTCAGATAAATTTTGTTGTTATTTTTTCTAGTTCATTGGCATCTTTATTATATTCACTCAACCTATCCAAAAGCACTTGATATATTTCCAATTGCTTAGATCTGACTTTATTTGAGTGGAAAGTGTTTTGTAGTTTTGCTTATATAATTCCTGACTTTCCCTTGGCAGGTAGATTCCCAAATATTCGTTACTATCAATAGTTATTTTAAATGGAATTTCTCTATATATTTCTTGCTGTTGGATTTTAGTGATGTATAAGAATGCTGATGATTTATGTGGATTTATTTTTTATCATGCAACTTTGCTAAAGTTGTGGATTGCTTCTAATAGTTTTTTTTAGTGTTAATTGGGTTCTTTAAGAATATCATCATATCTTCAAAGAGTGATAATTTATTTTCTTCATTATCTACTCTAATTCCTTTAATCTCCTTTTATTCTCTTATTGCCAAAGCTAGTATTTCTAATACAATATTGAATAGTAATGATGATAATGACACCCTTGTTTCACCCTTGATCTTATTGGGAATGGTTGCAGTTTATCTCCTTACATGTGATGCTTGCTGATGGTTTTAAATAGATGCTACTGACATTTATTCCTATATTCTCTAGTATTTTTAATAGGAATAGGTGAAAATGCCTTTTCTTTATCTATTGAGGTAATCATATGGTTTTTGTTAGTTTTGTTAGTTTGATTATTGATACAGTAACTTATGGTAAAATTTTTTCCTAATATTGAACTAGCCCTGCATTCCTGGGATAAATCCTACTTGGTCATTGCATATTAAGCTTGGGATGATTTTTGTAATCTTTTTGCTAATATATTATTTAAAATTTTTGCATCAATATTCATTAGGGAGATTGATCTATAATTTTCTTTCTCTGTTTTCATCCTGCCTGGTATAGGTATCAGTAGTACCATGTCTGTGTCATAAAAGGAATGTGATAGGAGTCCTTCATTCACTATTTTTCCAAATAGTTTATGTAGTATTGGAGCTAATTGTTCTTTAAATGTTTTGTAGAATTCACATGTAAATCCATATGCTCCTGGGAATTTTTTCTTAGGAAGTTGATTAATAGCTTGTTCTATTTCTTTTTCCTGAAATGGACCTATTTAAGTAATTTATTTCCTCTTTTGTTAATCTGTTCAATCAACATTTTTTGTAAGAGTTCCTCCATTTCTATTAGGTTGTCAAATTTATTGCCATAAAGTTGGGCAAAGTAACTCCTAATAATTACTTTAATTTCCTCTTCATTAGGGGATAATTCTCCCCTTTCTTTTTAGAGACTAACAATTTGATTTTTCTCTTTCCTTTTTCTAATCATATAATATATTTGATTAGAAAATAAATACTAAAGTTTTATTGATTATGTTGTTTTTTTTCCACAAAATTAACTCAGTTTTATTTATTAATTCAATAGTTCTTTTAGTTTCAATTTTATTGATCTCTTATTTTTAGAATTTCAAGTTTGATACTTGATTGGGGGGTTTAATTTGTTCTTTTTCTAGCTTCTTAAGTTGTAAGCCCAATTCATTGATCTTCTCTTTCTCTGTTTTATGTAAGCAAGCCTCCAGAGATATAAAATTTCCCTTTATCACCATTTTGGCTACATACCACAGATTTTGATATATTGTCTCATTATTGTCATTCACTTAAATGAAATTATTGATTGTGTCTGTGATTTGCTGTTTCATAAATTCATTCTTTAAAATGAGGTTATTTAGTTTTTAATTATTTTTTGGTATATTTTCCTTTTATTGAATGTAATTTTTATCGAATTGTGAGCTGAAAAAAGATGCATTTACTATTTCTGCCTTTCTGGATTTGGTTTTGAGGTCTTTATGTCCTAATATATTGTCTATTTTTGTATAGGTTCCATGAACTGCTGAGAAGAAAGTGTGCTCCTTTCTGTCTCCATTCAGTTTTCTCCAAAGATCTATCATATCTAAGTTTTCTAGTATTCTATTTACCTCTTTAACATCTTTCTTATGTATTTTGTGGTTTGATTTATCTAGTTCTGAGAGTGCAAGATTGAGATCTCCCACTATTACAGTTTTTCTGTCTATTTCTTCTTATAACTCTCTTAACTCCTTCTTTAGGAATTTATATGCTACACCACTTGGTGCATATATGTTTAGCATTTATATTGCTTCATTATCTAGGATGCCCTTTAGGAAGATATAGTTTCCTATAGATCAATTTTTGCTTTTCCTTGATCTGAGATCAGGATGGCTAACTCTGCATTTTGTTTTACTTCACCTGAAGCATAATAGATTCTGCTCCAGCCTTTTACCTTTATTCTGTATGTATTGCTCTGCTTTAAATGTGTTTCTTGTAAACTACATATTACAGGATTCTGGTTTTTAATCCAGTCTGCTATCCACTTACACTTTATGGGAGAGTTCCCTCATTCACATTTACAGTTATAACAACTAATTCTGTATTTCTTGCACTTATTAACCCCCAATTATACTTTTCTCTTTCTTTTTCTCCATTCCCTCCTCCTTAGTATTTTAATTATGATCAATACTTGCCTCAAGCAATTCTTCTCCTTTAGAGATCCTCCACTTTTCTTATACCTTTCCCCTACTATTTCTGTTTTCCTTTCTATTTAGCTTATCTCTTCCCCTTTTTTCCCTTTCACCTCCCACTTTTCTTTAGGGTGAGAAAAGTTTCTCAATGAAACCAAATATATCTAATATTATTTCTTTGAGACAAATCTGATGAGAGTAAGATTCAAACAATATTCATCACCCTCCTTACTTTCCTTTAATTATAATAGATTTTCTTTGTCTCTTTCTGAGATGTAATTTCCCTCATTTTACCACCACTTTACCCCCTTTTTTCTGTTACAATCCTCTTTCCATCTCTAGTTTCTTTTTTATATTATAACAGTAAAATCAGATTATACATGTACTTTCTATGCATACTCATAACAGAAATACAGTTCTCAAGAGATTTTTTTTTTCTTTTTATCTTTTTATGCTTCTCTTTACTTCTATATTGGGAGGTCATTTTTTTGTTGTTGTTGTTTGTTTGTTTAGGTCTGGCCTTTTCATCAAAAATAAATGGAATTTCCTTAGAATAATCAGGAGTATATATTTAAGACCGTCAGTAAGCATAATATGCAATAGAAATAAACTGCAACCTTTCCCAGTAAGATCAGGAGTGAAACAAGGTTGCCCACTATCACCATTACTATTCAATATAGTACTAGAAACGCTAGCCTCGGCAATAAGAGCCGAGAAAGAGATTCAAGGAATTAGAGTAGGAAATGAGGAAATTAAACTATCACTTTTTGCAGATGACATGATGGTATACTTAGAGAACCCCAAAGACTCTGCTAAAAAGCTACTAGAAATAATTCAAAATTTCAGCAAAGTGGCAGGATACAAAATAAATCCACATAAATCCTCGGCATTTTTATATATCACTAACAAAATGCAACAGCAAGAGATACAAAGAGAAATTCCATTCCAAACAAATGTTGATAGTATAAAATATTTGGGAATCCATCTACCAAAGAAAAGTCAGGAATTATATGAGAAAAATTACAAAACACTTGCCACAAAAATAAAATCAGATTTAAATAATTGGAAAGACATTCAGTGCTCTTGGATAGGCCGAGCGAATATAATAAAGATGACAATACTCCCCAAACTAATCTATTTATTTAGTGCTATACCAATCAGACTCCCAAGAAACTATTTTAATGACCTAGAAAAAATAACAACAAAATTCATATGGAAGAATAAAAGGTCAAGAATTGCAAGGGAACTAATGAAAAAAAACTCAGAGGAAGGTGGTCTAAGTGTACCTGATCTAAAGCTATATTATATAGCAGCAGTCACCAAAACCATTTGGTATTGGCTAAGAAATAGACCGGTAGATCAGTGGAACAGATTAGATACAAAGGACAAAAAAGGGTACATCTATAGCAATCTAATCTTTGACAAACCCAAAGATTCCAACATTAGGGATAAAAATTCATTATTCGGAAAAAACTGTTGGGAAAACTGGAAATTAGTATGGCAGAAATTAGATATGGATCCACACTTAACACCATATACCAAGATAAGATCAAAATGGGTCCATGATTTAGGCATAAAGAGGGAGATAATAAATAGATTAGAGGAACAGAGGATAATCTACCTCTCAGACTTGTGGAGGAGGAAGGAATTTATGACCAGAGGAGAACTAGAGATCATTATTGATCACAAAATAGAAGATTTTGATTACATCAAACTAAAAAGTTTCTGTACAAATAATACTAATGCAAACAAGATTAGAAGGGAAGTAACAAATTGGGAAAATATTTTTAAAAACAAAGGTTCTGACAAAGGTCTCATTTCCAAAATATATAGAGAACTGACCATAATTTATAAGAAACCGAACCATTCTCCAATTGATAAATGGTCAAAGGATATGAACAGACAATTCTCAGAGGAAGAAATTGAAACTATATCCACTCACATGAAAGAGTGTTCCAAATCACTACTGATCAGAGAAATGCAAATTAAGACCACTCTGAGATACCACTACACACCTGTCAGATTGGCTAAGATGACAGGAACAAATAATGACAAATGTTGGAGGGGATGTGGGGAAATTGGGACACTAATACATTGCTGGTGGAGTTGTGAAAGAATCCAGCCATTCTGGAGAGCAATCTGGAATTATGCCCAAAAAGTTATCAAACTGTGCATACCCTTTGACCCAGCAGCGCTACTACTGGGATTATATCCCAAAGAAATACTAAAGAGCGGAAAGAGACATATATGTGCCAAAATGTTTGTGGCAGCTCTTTTTGTTGTAGCTAGAAACTGGAAGATGAATGGATGTCCATCAGTTGGAGAATGGTTGGGTAAATTGTGGTATATGAAAGTTATGGAATATTATTGCTCAGTAAGAAATGACCAGCAGGAGGAATACAGAGAGGGTTGGAGAGACTTAAATCAACTGATGCTGAGTGAAATGAGCAGAACCAGAAGATCACTGTATACTTCAACAACGATACTGTATGAGGATGTATTCTGATGGAAGTGGAAATCTTCAACATAAAGAAGATCCAACTCACTTCCAGTTGATCAATGATGGACAGAGGTAGATACACCCAGAGAAGAAACACTGGGAGGGGAATGTAAATTGTTAGCACTAATATCTGTCTGCCCAGGTTGCAAGTACCTTCGGATTCTAATGTTTATTGTGCAACAAGAAAATGATATTCACACACATGTATTGTACTTAGACTATATTGTAACACATGTAAAATGTATGGTATTGCCTGTCGTCGGGGGGAGGGAATAAGGGAGGGGGGGTAATTTGAAAAAATGAATACAAGGGATAATATTATAAAATATATATATATATATAATAAAAAAAAATTAAAAAAAAAAATAAAATAAATGGAATTTACTAGTTTCATTGAATGCCTATCTTCTTCTCTGAATGAAAATGCTCAGTTTAGCATTATAATTTATTCTTGGCTGCATTCCAAGTTCCTTCACCTTTCCTAATATCAATTTCCAGATCCTGTCAATCTTTTAAAGTGGCAGCTGTTAGGTACTGAGTAATCCTTATTGTGGCTCCTCAGTAATTGAATTGTTTCTTTCTGGCTTCTTGTAATATTTTTTCCTTTTTCCAATAGTTCTGAAATTTAGCCTCGGTATTCGTTGGGGATTTACTTTTGGAGTCTCTTTCAGGAGGTGTTCAGTGAATTCTTTCAATGGTCATTTTACCTTCTGATTCTATGATATCTGAGCAATTCACTTTGATGATTTCCTGAAAAATAGCACCTTGGCTCTTTTTTTTTTCCATCATGTATTTCAGGGAGTCCAATAATCCTTAAATTTTCTCTTCTAGATCTGTTTTCCAGGTCAGTTGATTTCCCAATTAGGTATTTTACATTTTTCTATTTTTTCATATTTTTGGTTTTGCTTGACTGATTTTTGTTTTATTGAGTCATTCATTTCCATTTGTTCCATTCTGAATTTTAGTGAATTATTTTCTTCATTTCCTTTTTATTTTTACTTCTTTTTGTATTTGTCCAATTGGAGTTTTAAATGAACTGTTTTGTTCTATGGAATTTTTTCCATTCACAAATTCTTTTTAAGGAGTTATTTTCTTTTTCTATTTTATGAATTCTATTTTTAAGGAGTTATTTTCTTTTACCCTTTAACAAATTCTTTTTTGAGAATTATTTTCTTTTTCTGATTCACACATTCTGTTTTTTAGTAGTTGCTTTCTTTTTCCATTTTATCAAATCTATATTTTAATGAGTTATATGCCTTTTCCAAATGCTCTTGCAAAGTTTTCCTTTCCTTTCTTCATTTTTCTTCTAACTCTTTTTTAGTACCTTTTTAAAAGTTCTTCTAGGAGAGCCTTGGATTATGGGTACTATATTATTCCACTTTTTGAGGCTTCATCTGGAAATTATCTGCCTTTAGTCTCCTTAGGGTTTGAAATTTATTCTTTTCTTTCACCATAAAAGCTGTCTATCATCAGTTATCTTTACTTTTTTACTCATTAAAAAAAAATCACTGCTGATTCACTCCCAGTGCTGGGTGGGCATGGCTAGGCTGATGTTTGGGGGTTCACTATTGACCTTTTGTGTTTGTATTGAGTGTTTTATAACTTCTCTGCTGATCTACTGGTTTACAATCAGGGCAGAGTGGCCTAGACATTTTTTTCTAAGCTAACAAGTTTCAGATTAAGTAGCCTTTGGCAGAGGAAGTTTTATTATTGGGAATTTTATGTACCAGTGAAATCACAGGTATAATCAAGGCCTTAATAAATGTCAATAGTTCTAGTAAGGCATGAGAGATAACATAAATTGAGATTTAATTAATAAGCAAATATTGAAGATACACAGCAATGAAATGTTTCCTAGGGGATGTGTGATAGAACTTTCTGTTTTAAATTATTATGTGGTATAAGAAAACAGAATAAGTGAACACTTATTAATGTTATCTAAGGGGAAGAGGAGGAAATGAGCATCTATATAAATGCTTATTATGTGTTAGTAACTGTACTATCTTTTGCAAATATTACTTAATTTGATCCTGACAAAAACCCTGTAAGGTAGTTATTTTGTTATCCAAATTTTAAACTTGTATAAACTGAGGTAGGCAGTTTAATTGAATTTCTTAGGACTCACATAGCTAACTCTGAATTTTTTACTCTATCTATAATCCCACTTAGATGCAAGGTTCTCTGTAAGGCTCTGACTGCCCAAATGTCTATTTTGTCATGGCTGAATGGGAAAATAGGATTTAGGCTAAAGTAGTATGTAAAAAAGCCTAAATTTGAAAGGAAGCTTGTATAGTATCTCCATATTTAAAGCTATTTCTTTGTGATTGAATTATTTAGAAATTTCCAACATGAAAGTTATTCCTTTGGGTAATTTTATCTAGTTAACCATTGCTTAAAACACCTGTTGTCTGTTTGACAGTAGTCAAGTCACTTAACATCTCAGAATTTGGAATCTGGAGAAGGTACCCATCTTCAATGACAAGAGGAGCTCCTCACCAGAAATAGCTTTAGTCAAATCTAATCACTGGTCAGGTCAAAAAACTTTTAAAAATTAAATAAAAAATTATCAGTAGTAAAGGAATATGGAACAGAGTTCTGATACTAGCTTTCTCACAACTAACCATGATACTTTTAGCAAGGTTCTACCTTATATGGATATATTAGCATGTAGAGTTTGGATTAGGTGTTCTCCAAAGAATACTCTATCACCCAAATTTCCCTCCCCCCACCAAAAAAAAACAACTATAGTTAGTTTAGATGATTATTATTTTTCATTTTAAAAATATTTTTGTGTTTTATTTTTATTAATTAAATTTCCTTTCCATACTTTACTGTGCCCCAAAGAACCATTCCTATAGCAAATATTGTAAAAAAGAAAAAGCAATCAACAAAACTAAGCAAAACATTACTTTAGTCAAGGTAGCAAGGACAGCTAATCCAGGGAGTGTGATCCTGAAATCATTTGATTCATGGAGCTTTGATGACATGGGAAATAATAGCTTCTAAGGCCACATTTACTTATTATTTGGTCAACCCTTTAGTTAACTAGCACATTAGCACTTAGTACATATTTTAATCATCTCATAATGATACTGGTATCAGAATAGTGTAGATTAGTATATTTGCTTATGTAATCCTTATACCATGCAATTTAAATATAATCCCTCTACTTTATATATGACATCACAAAGTAATAGTCATACATGTCATCTGTGTGTATGCATACACACATATATGTATATAGGCAATCATTGGAATTAGGGAAGTATAAGCATTTTTGACCAAGCAGAATGATGGATGTTAGAATTTCACCTCTTTTAATTAATAAGGGAACAGCAAAGGTTTCAAGGATTCTGAAAAATGGAATGAAGACAGCTGAAGGAAAGAGAATCCTAGCCAAGGTATATAGTCATAAGGCCTTGGGAAAAGGCCTAGAAGAATTAGTGCAATAATAAGATAACAGTGGGTCATTAATCATGACAAATCAAATTTGCTTGATAGGGATAGAAAAGATGGACAGAAGAGCAGAAATATGAAATGGAAGTACAATGGTAAGACCAATGAATTAGCTAGATTTCAGGAGTTCTCATATGTTTCTCATTAATAACTGAAAATGAGCAAAACAACTAAATTATCTGTCTTGGTTGTTGTTATTGTTAATATTAATATTAGTTGTAATTATATTTTATGATGTCATACAATATATTTCAATTGCTGTAATTATTACAAATAAAAATAATGAGAATGGCAGCAACCATAATAGTGAGGTCTTATGTTATTTGTTTGTTTCTAGAAAAAAATATTCATTAGCTATTCATCGGAAGGAAATTGTAAAAGGCTGCGTAATATAACTTGGGACCTGCCACAGTTTCAGATAGCCTGAAGGCAGAAAAGCCTAGTAATATTAAACTTAAATCAAAATAGCGGCTACTAAACCATACATAATGATTTTTACAAGCCTCATACTGACTTAGAAATCCAAACTACATATAAATATATTGTCTATATTCTATATTTTTTCTAATTTTGTTAAATATTTCCCAATTACATTTTAATCTGATGCAGGGATGCCCCAGACCACATGTTTGACATGTCTGATATAGAACATCTGGTATATGATTTCAAATCATAGTAGGAAGGTCTGAATCTTGGTCTCCAAATACAATAGGATATTATTGTAAGACTCAAAGGAATAAATGGCATGAATAATAGTAGCAGAAATCCTATGATATTTTCTACATTTTTCATCTTGACATGTAACCTATAGCATAGCATACCTCTTTACCTAAATTATTCACTTATTTTGTTTTATTTTAATTTTCCAGCTCTGTAGTGAGCCTCTATTGAGTAGCTACTACAATATTATGGTATTGTACTCATAGCAGATACTGAATTTTAAAAAATGTTGATTTAATTAATAAAACAATTTTGACAATAGAGTTAGAATCAACTACCGATACTTAAAGCAAGGGCTCCAAGAAGGAACAAAGTAGTCAGTGATGCAAGAGCTGGAGTTATCTCTCTGTTGAATTCATCATTCAGAGTTATGAACTAGTTTTTAATAAGGCCTGAATGTTTCAGCAGGAAAAGACATAGTTGCATTTCAATTAGATGTGATAGAAAGTAAGTTGGGATTGAGTGATGAAGCTCAGCCAAACTAAAATAGCTATCCAATTCAGAAACTGGCATTTGAACAGGTTAAGAATTAGAGGAAAGAATAGTCAATCCAATTAGCGGCAAAAACTTGGAGTCTCCATCTCTTCATCTCCACTGTTGAATGTAGAGAAGGAGCTGGTGAGTTTTATACGGTGAGTAACCTAGCAGCATTCCCAGTACAGTGTGGCTCTTGGCATCAGAAACTGTAGACACAATACAAAGGAGTCATCTTTAAGGATTTGTAAGAGCTTAACAACAAGCTATGCCATGCCTAAGGGAACTTGATAAATATCAAAAGAAAGAAAGAAAAAGACCACAAGTAACTTCCAGAAGTTGTAAATTGCTCTTTTCTACTTGTATTCATTAAGAGCCCACTTTTTCCCTGGATTCTGTATGTATTGGTGAGACACAATGAAACATAACATAACATGATATAATATAATATAATATGATATGATATAATACAATATAATAAATATAATTTTATAATATATTAAATATGCTGTACAATACTATGCTATATTATAACATAATACAACATAATATAAATATAATATAAAATAATGTAATGTAATACAATACAATACAATAAATATAATATAACATAACATAATATAATATAACATATACACATAACTTTAAAAATATTTTCAAACCTAAATTTTAAATTCCCCTACAATACTTTGCCCCATCCATTGAGAAGGAAAGAAATATGATTTCCAAAAACCTATATGAAATCATGCAAAACAAACTTACTTCCACAATGGCCAAGTTGTTAAAAAAAAAAAAAGTAAGAAAAATAAAGTGAAAAAAATATTTCATTCCATACTTGGAATTCATTCTTTTTCTCTTTGCAGGTGGATTGCATTTTTCATTATGAGCCCTTTGGATTTGTTATGGATCATTGTATTTGTCAGAGTAGATAAGTTTTTCACAGTTGATTATTGTTACAATAGTGATGTTACTGTATATAGTGTTCTCCTGGTTCTTCTCACTTTGTGTTAAATAGTAGAAGACTTGCCTAGTTTTTCTGATACCATCCCCTATTCTATTTGTATGTGTGTGTGAGACAATTGGGGATAAATGACTTGCCCAAAGTCACACAGCTACTGTCAATGTCAAGGTTCTCCTGATTCCAGAATCAGTCCTTCATTTTCTCTGTCACTTTGCTGTTCCTATGATATCATTTCTTAAAGTACAACAATATTTCATTTAAAAATGCCAAAATTGATAGGCATCTCATTTTTAATGCTTTACCACCACAAAAAGAATTGCTGTAAGTAGTTTTTTTGTATATATGGGTCCTTTTGCATTTCCTGTGATCTCTTTGGGATACAGACCTACAAGGGTTTGGAGTAAAGGGTATGCACAGTTTTATAGCCTATATCTATAAAGTGATTGGTCTAATTGTCATTGTCACACACCTTTGGGGATGCTTTGTTCCAACTGTTTTTACTATACCACATTAATAAATATCCTTTTCTAAAAGTGAATTAAGTCTGGCAGATTAATTGATTAAAACAGCTAATTAACTAGGGGATGCAATCTTTTAAGGGTTTATGAGCTATAGTGATAGAAAACCATTTCTCACCCTCGTCATCAAAGTTAAACCAAAACCCCAAGGAGAAAAGTCATTGTTCCCTGGGAACCTAACTTTCCAGAGTACATAAAAATTTAAAGAGTTAGTCCAGACTCCAGAGGATATGATATGCTAGAATAAAAGCTAGGTCTCACAGGTAGCAGAACCAATAAGGAAAAGTTAGGTAAAGATTTGGTGTTAGTAGAGAACATGCCTGTGTTTAGAGAGAAAAACAATTGACATTTTAAAAATATGTAGCTCTCCTTTGATTAGTAGACTAGATAGATGTCATCAAAATTTGCATTAAATTATTTCTTTTAAGAGAATCCTATATTTACATAATAACATTTCAAATTATAAATACATTCTTGTACAAAAACATTTTCCCAGTTGTGATAAAATATATTTAAGAATATTGAGAATATTATCAATACACATATGGATAGACAAATAATAATGTTAATATTCAAAATAGATAAAATATATACAGCCTCAGAATCATTGAAATTATAGACGTCTGCCTTTTATTGTCCTCATCTTAATGTTTCTGTAATTTGAATTCATAGGCGCTGTAGAACTTTACCATTATAGTTTGACATCCAAGGCAACATATATCCAAGGTAACATATACCAATCATCTAATTGTGACTCTTTAATGTCATATTTCCCTAATAGTACTTGTGTAGTTTGAAATTATATTATTGGATGGATGAACATCAGGTAAACCTCAAGACTAAACTTTCTAAATTCTTACTTAGCAAAGTAGACTTATCCCAATGTTTATTGAAACATAGAATTGTGGGGCAACGAGAAAAGGCATTTATGTGCTAATTAGTAGAATTGTGACATACTGGTTATGTGATGTAGTATTTTTATCTACAAATATCTATAAACACAGAATGTTTTTATATTATATTTAGACACACTAATTATTCCATAAGTTATAATTTTGTTAATTGAATTTATTTTCAGCAAAAATATATGTTATAATTTGGACCTTTATACATCATGAGTGCATGTATTGCTTTATTTAGGTCCATTTAAAATTTTAACTTATTTAAATATATCAAAATATAATAGTCACCATAAAACATTAGGTGCATGTTTCTGTTCCCACATCAAACTATTATTTTAAATAACAATAATAAGAAAATTTCTCCAACATACTGATACAGATAGATGTATGTGCTATTTCAGTTTATTTCAAGAATTTTTACATGAACAAATAGAAGGGTGCTAACAGTTTTTATTTCTGAATAAAGAATTTTATAGATGTATAATTTCAAGGTACATAAAATGATTTGCTTTGGGGATGAAGGCAAAAGTTGATTACATAAAACAAAAACAGAAATAAAAATTATTTCTAGTGAGAAAAAAACAACATTGGGGCATTCCCTTTTCTATGTGCTGAATTTTAGACATGCTATTATTATATCATTTATATTACATTTCTTGTTAGATTTCATAGTTCTGACTTTTAAAGTAAGAAATATTTTAACTTTTATACTCAGCCTTCACAATTTCTCAGCATAAAATAATCACAAAATCACATAAATGCCAACAGGCATTTATTTAGACTGAACAGAATCTAACTAGCACAACTAATAGCTAAACAATGTTTAATTGTATGAATGTTATTTCATACAATTAAAGTTGCCATTTAGCACCCAGCCCTTGCTTGAAGATCTATAAGAAAAGTACTTACATTTGGATAAATCTGATTTTTAGCAAGTTCCCCCAACCTTATTGTGCTGTCTTCTTGTAATAAAGCCAAAAGCTGCTTCCTTGAAGCTTTTGCTCAAATAAACCTTTCCCTGAGAAGGGGAGAAGGGAAAATCATCAAGACAGATTCTCACAGATTAAAGACAGTATTTGAGAGAAGTTAATTTAAAAGTATATGGTTGACAGTAGCATTTTATATGGTAAAAATATTAATTTTGAGTTAAAATCATTGCTACTTAAATTCTACTCTACAGGGAGCAGAATTTAAGTAGAAGCTAAGAGACCTAGAACAGTAGTCCTACCTCTGCCACTAATTAGACTATGTAACCTTGACTAAAATGTTTGACCTTCTAGCAATCAGGTTTTTTTTGTTTTGTTTTGTTTTTTTTATTTGCAAAATGAAGCAATTAGAGTAAGACCCCTCCTGCCTTCATAAATTGTTACATTTCTTTTTCTTCTAACCTTTGGAGAAATGACAAATAAAAGTTCTAAATTTCTTTATTTAAAATATTATTTGCTTGTGCTTGAAAATATGCAAAAACTTTTTTTCCTCTGTAAGAAGACCTTTATTAGAATAAATGTCATTTATAAATTGATATGCTCTAAAAACAATTTTTTTTCATGAAGTAGAGTTGAAAAGGGTTGAAGGCACCAGAATCAATAGTTCTGAAGTACAATCAGAAAAGAATGTTTTAGTGAAGGTATAGTGTATTTCAGTACAAATGAGCCCACATTTGATTTAAGAATATATGATCTGAGAGTATACCGAAAGAATTGAACTATCCATGTAATTAGAGAGCACAATGCAAAATCATTGCATCAGTGCAGAGGACAGAGTGAACACAGGGAGCTGGAAGAGATTTGCAGATACCCTGCTTTTGAGGCAGGAAGATTGTTCGTTCATTAAACGCAGGCAGGATGCTAGCTGTGGTTCGTGTGTTTGCACTAAGATGTAGTTCTGTTAGACTGACGTATCAGATAGTCGGAGTGGTTACCACACTGACGATGTAGCAGCTGCATAATAAATGACTGAAAGAATCATGTTAGGCATGCCCACCTAACCTAACTTGAATCATGCGAAAGGGGAGCTGTTGGAATTCAAATAGACTTTCTGGTCCCCAGCAGTCGGCAGTAATAGAATGCTTTCAGGAAGATGACAGAATCAGGGAAAAGATGCTGTTTTGCACTATCTTGATTTGTTACAGCAGCCAACTTATTGGCATGATGGAGTGACAGGAAAAGCAGCTGGCATGGAAGGTAGGATTATTAAAGCTATTACATCATTACGAATACAATTAAGAACTGACCATGACAAAGCATCTGTTAGAACAAGCAGCTGTTTGGGTAAGGGTTTGCGGTTGAGATCCCCAAACTCTGAAAACAATGTTCTTTTCAGAGAATAGAATTCTCAATGGTATTCTGCTGCGTTAGATCTTTTTTGATGTTTTTTTTTCTTTTTTGGGGGGGGGTGTTTTGCCTCATCTTTGGGAAGCACTTCTATGATATAAATTGTTGCTGGATTTAGGAATAAAGTCTCTCCTCAGAGTCTGGGTAGCTCTAACTATATGATAATAGAAGAAAAACAAAATCCTTAAGGATTCTATCACTGGCCAGACTCTTACAGCGTAGTTGCATGAGGGTGATTGATATGTTGGCAAATTCAGACAGTGAGAGAAATGAAGATACATGTATGGAATGTTGACATAAGATGAAAAGCATTCGAGTGTGTTTCTGTTTCTGTTTTAGAAGAGTTTGGCTGTCAGTTTTTTCTCCTCATTAGGTTTTAGCTCTTGACATTTATTCAGTTGTTCTGTATTATATGAAGAAAATACATCAGTATCTCCTGCAGGGTTTTTCAACAACTCCAGCATCTGCTTTAGCTATTGAACTGTATTCACGTTTTGCTAAGTTGATATCAACCTAGCTGGTCTATCATTTTTCACTTGATCATTGCTCTTAATTTCTCCTATATTAGCTTGTTTCAGACATGACTTTGAAAACGGTTAATTAAGAATTACAAAAACTGCTCAATTTTTTTTAATTGAAGTCTATTTTATTTGGGATGGGAATATTGATAAGTTTTTTTCTTATATCATTTCCTGAGCTAACTTGCATTTTGCCTTCAAAAATTTTACTTACTACAAAACCTTTATATAACTGAAAAATACTTTAAGACAGATAGTCCATAAGCACAAATTCTAACTGACTCTAGAAAGTTGAGGCTGGGGTGCATTATAAGCTCCTGTGTTGAATATGAACCTCATTTTCTTGTACCATTCACATTAATTGTCATAATAATCAATCAGCAAGTCTATTTTATACTGAAATACTGATTTTTTTCATCACCACTAGGGTGAAAAAAAATCCTGAAGCAATTATTAACTGATGATCGTTTAAAAGAGTTGCCAGATGATATTAGTATTGATTGTTCTAAGAAGAAAAAAGTAGTCTCTTAAGAAGCTAACTGCCAATTCCAAAATCTCCTAGAACTTTCTCCTACCCCTTCAAAATATTGTATGTAACTTAGCAAAGTTAATAGTTTTCAGCTGATCATACAAATTTGATTTTCTAAATATGTTATTCATGATGCTATCTATTTTTCATAAAATGCTAATGTCACCATCATTTTGTCAAATAATACTTCAATCAGTTATATAATTTTTTTCTCCTGAATGTTAGTCCATGTTTTTCAATTACGCATCCCTTTTAAGAATGAATTAAAATGCCATGTGTTTTATTAATACATTGAATAAAAACTGAGGGATGATTAGAGCATTTTGATTTTTCCAAAATTATCAATAACTTACTGCATTTATCAATAACAAAGGACTTTTATGAACAGTTTTAACCTTGAAATCTCCATGACTCTGACCACACAATATATATTTCATCAATACAGAGGAAGAAACACTAAAGCAGATCATGTTGCTTTAAGATGTTAATAGCAATCAAATAAGGATGAGTTAATCAGTTATATTACTTGGGATGCTCCAATCAGACCTATTTTGAAGTTTATAGAATAGCATGTTACAATATTTGGTTAATGGCAGGGAACATAGAAGACTGGCAGCCAATGCTTCACTTACCTGTGGTAGAATTATTTCAAGATTTGTTTACAAAAAGAAACTCTATAAGTAAGATATTTCTGAGAAAATGACTTTGACTTCAGTCCACTCATTTTGCAAAGACTAAATTGATGAATAACTCTTGTCAACAATATAAGTAACATCTCAGATCATTGGCAAAAAAAAAAAAAAACCCAAACCCTTGTCCCCTAAGAACATTATTACTTTATATGAGAACTCATTCTATTCCTTGTTCAAAAAATTATTTATTCTAACATCATGCTTCAGTTATCATTATGCTTTAAAGGTTTGTATTTCAGTTGAGATGCCATAATGTAAAATGATCCTTAAACTTCGCTTCCTATAACCATTATATGACTTGATTATTTGGGGACTTAAAAGTGATTTTTGTAGTTTATCTCATTAATGAATGAAGAGAACACTAGATGGAGCTAGCAGTTGATTTTTCAGAAAACTGAAAAAAGACCACTTAGGATATCACACCTGGAAAGCAGAATTACTTTTATTATAAACCATATTATTGCAATAAAAAGTACAAGCTAATCTTGGTGGATTTAGAGAAACTTTATTATTCAAAATGGCTGACTTATATGGATCCATCTCTTCCAACTTTCTATCACTTTGCCTGTACCCATTAGAATCAGATGAGGAATTTATGTCATTGAAAAGGTAGGATAGCATATGAAGAAGAAAAAAGAGATAATCATGGCTGTCATTTGTGAGATTTTCATTGAACATATATCTTTAGATAATGTTGAAAAGTTATACAAAAACCAGCTAGGCTTTACTGCACTTAATTCTTCAAAAGTAAATGTTAAGTTTTAATGCCCCTGTTTTCTCAGTGGAACAAAAATAAATGTAATGAAATGACTCCATGAAGTTGCACTTAACAAAAATGTAATGCAATACATGTTTTCACTCTATTTTATTCTTATTAGAATGATCTGCCTTTACCAAATTCACAAAAGTATCACATGAAGGTCCATATATAAATGTATGGTGCCATAAGCAGGGTTGCCTTTGAAATATTCTCTTTTGTAGATAAAAATAATGGTATTGATTTTATGAATTCTGATGATTTTCTTACACACTGGTAAATAGATTTGACTATTTCATTCATATTCCTACTGTTAGTCCTTTGTGACTAAGGGCATACATTAACAGTGTACTTCTTGAGGTCCCTGCTACAATCTGTCCCAAAAATAATAGTAATAATAACTCACATATGAAAGCTTATAAAGCATTTTCCCTCAAGACAATCTTTCAAATCTACTATTATTTCAATTTTACAGATAAGCAAACTGATATTGAGAAAGAGAAAGAGATTTTTCTCAGTGTTACACAATTAAAGTTCCCAGCTGGGACTTGAACTCAACCTTCTTCCTGATATTTTTTTCATATTGCACTAACTGATAAAGCACAGAGAAATGAAGGGGAAAAAAAACTAGTGACTTCTGCCTTGTTAACATTATGTCTCAGAAAAACTTCTGAACTGAGATAAAGAATTCTGAGAATAAGTTTGCTGCAAGGTACCTACCTGATTTTTTTTTTATTTCACAGAAATAATGCTCTTTAGTGAAAAATTTAGGGCTTGAAAATATCCTTATGAATGGAAACAAACCCTACTAAAGGGCAAGCTTTGAATTAGCATGGTAATAGTTTAAATATTTTGGGGGAATAAAAGAAAATCAAGAAAATCTAACAAAATGTAATCTGAGTGTTTTATTTTTACATTTTTCTTATATATATATATATATATATCCTTCAAATGTTCTATGTATTTTCATCTAAATTTTCTTTTTAAATAATAATTTCCCTGAAGATAGGGATTATATTTATTTTTTTTCTTTCATGAGAAACTTGCTTCTTATGCCATTGATAATTTGGGTTCTTAAAGCTATAACAGATTTTATTTAGAGAAT
Source organism: Sminthopsis crassicaudata (assembly GCF_048593235.1). Taxonomy (NCBI): domain Eukaryota; kingdom Metazoa; phylum Chordata; class Mammalia; order Dasyuromorphia; family Dasyuridae; genus Sminthopsis; species Sminthopsis crassicaudata. The sequence goes on from NC_133619.1 coordinate 282,761,955, forward strand.
ATAGGTTACATTTAATGACCCAGATTTAGATATTGAACTATTATGGGTCTTGAACTAGTTAAAAGCAGTGAAAGGATCTGAAATATAGGATAGTTCCATAACCTAAACTCAACATTTGGTAATCATGATCAATTGGGTGATGAAAAAAACTGAAAATGGCTGTTAAAAATTCCTGTTTATGTTTGACAGTGGTTATTAGCAAAAATTTTCTACAGATAAGACACTTGTTCTTTCTTTTTATTCATTTAAGTAGAGATGTGTGTCAAGATTATAATATTTTACCCATTATTACTCCTTCTCTCGTCTTCATTAAATTGTTTTCAATGGCTAAAAATAAACATATATTTCTCTTCCTTTCCTCCATCAACAAATCTAAATTATTTCCTTAGGATTTTTTTTTCTTGGCAGTTAGATGGTAGCAAAATTGAGGGTCATAGGTATCTTTAGGAAAGACAAATTATCATTATTTTAATGAACCATTTCCAGAGGACGTATAGTCTTTTCCTGCACACTGGGATTTCATTAGGAATCAGGATAATTGAAAAGGCTAAAAGCATTGAAGGCTAACAGTCTACAATTTCTCTGCAGGAAAATGACAGGCAGCAGACTCAGATATCTCCTGTTTATTGGGAAGCTACTACTTTTCTCAGATTTGGCTTTGATTCTGCCTGCCTTCCAATTCCCACTATTCTGTTTGAGTTTGTTGTGCTATGATGAGATACTGCTGTTTAAGGTCAAGGATTCAGAGAATATTAGATTTAAGTTAAATAGCAGCTGAGGTCTTGCACACAGATGGAGAAGCTCAGGACTCAGACAGACACAAAAGGGCCTTAAATGATCAAAATGGAAGTCATTATTCTCCCTTCATATTTTCCATCTAAATTGAAGAATTCTGCTAATTGAATAAAGGAACCTTTGTGATTTCATAAGAATTTTATGTCTCTTCTTTATATACAATAATCACTTTGGTTAAACCTTATGGTTTCCTGGAATTCTATCCTTACTTAAAACCAGTTATTTCATTTGTTCAAGCTTGGGTCAGAGCAATAAACAATCACTCCTACTTAACTCTATTTTTTGAACCTCAAAAGGTATAAATAAATATTCAATTAGTTCCTACATTGCAAAAAAGGTGTGTTTTTATATATTTTACAATTTGAAAAGGCAAAATGAGTTAATTTCTCAAACATTTATCTGTCTCAACATTCTAGTTGCAATACTAGTTCTTCCTAAAAGATAGATAAAGATTCTAGAAAAAAGAAAAAAAAAAACTAGGGCATGGAAGTCTTCTAGGGATAAGCATATAAATAGTACATATTAATTTAAAAGTTTGGTGATGACAAGTTGCTCTGCCAGAAGAGAGAGGGTAGTGACATTTCTTTCAAATTGTACAGAAAATCATAAAGACTAGTTTTAAAGGACCCTAAATTTACCAGCATAAAGCATTAAATTAAATTGCTTCTCCTCTCAGTTATCCTATTTTGGTTTATTTATTTTTTGTTTGTTTGTTTTGTTTCTCAGGGGAGGGACATTCTTTCTGCTCACCAGTTGCCCTGGAAATAGCAGTAAGACCTATTGAATTCTTACTTCATTTCCATGAGGATGCTACTGAGCAGCTCTCTTGTGCTAACTGTCTCTATGGTAACAGATGCAAGACTGAAGGGTCTGAAGGAAATTCTTCCTATTGGCTCAGAAATAAGGAGAGAACAGGGAGACTCACTGAGGAAGAACAAACAAACAAACAACAACAAAACTAAACAGAGAAGAGGCATCAGAGAAGATAACTATCCTCAAGGAAATCTTGTCTTTTTTATAGAAATATTTTCATTCCATTTTAATCCATCTTAGACTGAAATAAAATCCAAAACATACAACTGGAAGAAAATGAGTTCTGTTGTCAACCATCAAGCACATTTTGTATAATTCTAGGCACAAAAAGATTTTACCTTAGTTGTTTTGTGTTTTATAACAGCAGAAAATTGCTCTTTGCTTCAGATTGATAGCAGAACCTTTGTAATCCTGGCAAATTTAATTCTTGCTATCTCTATCACAGATCTTGATCTTGTAAAAGATTTTCTTTTTTCTGTATCTAAGGAAGGGATAGTAAGTTCTTGGTGCCATTCAATAGGTGCACTGAATTCCCAAGATAGTGCTATAATATGCATAGAAATAAGAAAATCAGTCCAGTTTCTTTGTGATCTACAAAATTTCTATAGATGTTTGCATAAATTTGAGGAGTTTTTTGTTATCCTTCACTGTAAAATTCATTATTTATTTTATAATTATTTTGTGTTTCTTTGTTATGTTTCTCAGATATAAAAAGTCCTTCCAAATGATCATTTTAGTTATTGCTGGTTACATTCTCTCTATTTTGTCTCTTCTAATATTTAGAATTTTTTAAATCAACAATTACATTTAAAACACTGACTTTCCAAAGCTTAAATGTCCAATTATCTTTATTCAGGGATAAATTTGGAAAAAAGTAAAGCAGTTGTATATCACAAAAGGTAGATTTTGTCTTTTTTTGAAGTTGCATAGACTCACTCCATGATTTCATACTTATTCCTTCTATATCTCATGTTAGAATCAAAGAAATAAAACACTAAGAATAGCAAACCAGTGCAAAGATAGAGCTCCAGTCTGTCTGGTTTTGAAATATCTTAAGCATTTTTCAGTTAAATACTCAAAAGTATAAAGAAGAGATGGAAAATGAGTGGATTAGGTTTTTTCTAAAATACCTTTGCACATATATAAATTTTCATCAAAATATAACTATACTTTGGATATTTGAGAAAAGTTTTTTTTTCCTCCCTTAAAATTATATCAGGACAACTTTATTCATAGACACATACAACTAGGTGTAATATTCATAGTTAAGAGCTAGGCAGTCCCTTTCCACCCCCATCTAATTCTAATTAGAAAATTATTAATGAAAATCTGTCTTTGATGGAATTGATCTGAAAATTGGAGGTTTGATTTTATTAACAGATGGAGACAAGATGTGCTTTGTAACAGTTTGAAAATTGGGAAATTGGTTGGATAATATAGATGGCTCAAGATATATATTTATGTACACGTGTGTGTGTGTGTGTGTGTGTGTGTGTGTTTTGTGTGTGTGTATGTGTAACCTATCACCACTGCTTGGAAAGTCATCAGAGCCTAAATGAAGGAAAAGCCATATATGTATACACGGATCATACACACACATAAACACACAAATAACTCACTTGTTATGGCTTACTTTTGGGGGGAGGAAAATAACGAGGGAGGGAAAGAGAGAAGGAAGCAGGGAAAAGAGAGAGAGTGAAGAAAGGAGAGAGGAAAGAAAAAAGAAAGAGAGGGAGGGAGTAAGGGAAAAACAAAGAAAGGGAGATAGATAGATAGATAGACAGACAGTAAAAGTGAAAGAGATATAGAGGGGGAGAGAAGGGAGAGTATGTAATTAAATATACTTCTGTAGCTACTCACTTATACTACTGAGAAGATCACTGGGTAACCTCCATATAATGTTACAGTTACATCTCTAATTTTTCAGGATATACAATGCTTATCTAAGTTATGTTAAAAAGTACAGCATTATTATATTCTAGAACCAATTAAGTATTTACTACTTCAGGCAGCATGACAGTATCTGCCAGCTCACAATTTGTTCAATGCACCCAAGTCTTTCTGAACAAATGTATCTAATCACATTTTTATTTGGGTGAAGCAGAATCAACTAAAATAAAATTATTAATAAGATTAAAATTCACAATCCAATTTATTGTTCCAGGGCTTAATATTTTGATCAAGTAATTATGAAAATTTTTTTTTCAAAATGCTTTAGAAGGCCTATGAATCAGTATAACAATTGTTTGTGGAAAAACTTAAATGAAAGGGTATGAACCTCCATGTAAACAGCAGTCATAAAGATTTGAGCAACAGTGTAGTAAAATAAATCCTAGAGACAGGGGACTAGACTTGCATTCAAGTTATGTATCTGATACATGTTGAGTTGTACCATCATAAGCAAATCAGCTATTTCTGTTCTAAGTCAATGTATTAAATTATACTTTACAGAGGGTTGCTAATCTTCAGGCTTTTCCTCAGCAGACTTTTTTTGACATTTGTATGATTTGCTTTATATCTGTTTTAAAAGAACATGTAGATGATGAAGAGATGATATGCTGTGTTACCAAAAACACAATAGAAGAGTGTAGAAGGGGTGTCTTGTGCTCTAGTGCTGTCTTTTCTACTATCACTTTGAACTTGTCAAAATCATTCATAGCACTTATGATTTTATTTTTATCTGTAAGGTGGAAAAGTTGATTTAGATTATTTTTACTATATTAGATCCTATAATTGTCTTTTCTTTCTTTTTCTTTATCTAGAAAAAAAAAACAAACGGTTATTTTTTTCAAAGTTTTTTTTTTTTTAAATTGGAAACCAGGAGTTTGTTTGTTTTTTTCTTTAAGATTTAACTCATCTTATTAACTTATAGAATTGCTTCTCAGACTTCCTAACAGCATGATGGAGGGTAGAGGGAAAGGAAGCAAAAATTTTAGAACACAAGATTTTGTAAGAGTAGATGTTGTAAATTATCTATGTATATATTTTGAAAATAAAAAGGAACTTTAAGAAAAAAAATAAAAGAATTAGAGGAAAATAATTGAATAATGTAGTTTTTTTTTTTCTTTTTCTGAGGCTGGGATTAATTGACTTGCCCAGGGTCACACAGCTAGGAAGTGTTAAATGTCTGAGACCAGATTTGAATTCGGGTCCTCCTGAATTCAGGGCTGGTGCTCTATCCACTGTGCCACCTAGCTGCCCCCTAATAATGTAGTTTTATATGCAGGATATATGCAACTAATTCAATGAAAATACAAAACTGTACTATTATTTTAATACAACATCAAAAATAAATAATTTGGAAACAGAGAAATCTTACTACCTTTTGAGAATTGCATCATGCTTAAATGTCCCTCCATTAGATTGTTAGTGTACATGAAAAGAAATATTAGCATTCTTCATTCTAATACCAGTTACTTATTCTCCTAATAATAAGCAAAAATTTCTATCATAAAAGAATCTTTGCATCTTTAGCCAAATGGTCTTAATTTAGAGTGTATCAAACTCTTGTTTTCCCCATTATATTTTTCTTTTTCCTTTTCCCCTTTCCCTCTTCCCCACTATTTTGCTTCTGACTTTTATCTCTCTCAACATCCCTCCCCTTTTACAACCCTTCCCCCTTCTTATACCATTCCCCTTCTGCTTCTATTTTCCCTTTTAGTAGTCTCCTTTACTTTTCCCCTTTTTCCTCCTACTTCTCTATAAGTCCAGACAAGTTTCTCTGTGAAGTTAAATATGTCTTTGAGTCAAATCTTATGAGAGTAAGATTCATACAATGCTCATTCTTCTTTCCCTCAATTATAATTAAGTCTTCTTTGCCTCTCCATGAGATTTAATTTACTCCATTTACCTCCATTTTCCTCTTCTTCCAGTAGAATCCTTATCATCACAATAAAATCAAATTATACCTGAATCCTATAAGTATACCTGTAACTGAAATAAAGATCTCAAGAGTTAAATATATCATCTTCCTGTATAAGAATATAAACTTTTTTTGCCTATTAAGAGAAAGTTTTTTTTTCCTTTTTCTTTTTGTATGCTTCTCTTGAGTTCTATATTTGAAGATCAGATTTTCTGTTCAGCTCTGATATTTTCTTCAAAAATGAATGAAATTCACTTGTTTCATTGAATATCCATTTTCCCCCTGAAAGATTGTTGATTCTTGGTTGCAATCTAAGTATATTTGCTTTTCAGAATATTAAATTCCAGGTCCTTTGATTCTTTAAAATGGAAGCTTCTAAGTCCTGAGTAATCCTGATTGTCACTTCTCAGTATTTGAGTTGTTTCTTTCTGGCTGTTTGCAATAGCTTTTCCTTCAACTGATAATCCTGAAATTTAGCTACAATGTTCCTTGGAGTTTTCATTTTGGGGTCTGTTTCAGGAGGTGATCAGTGAATTTTTTCAATGGCTATTTTACACTCTGGTTATAGGATATCAAGGCAAATATTCCATGATGATTTCCTGATATATGATGTCTAGGCTATTTTTTGCATCATGGTTTTCAGGAAGTCCAATAATCCTTAGATTGTCTTTTCTAGATCTATTTTCCAGGTTAGTTTTTTTTTTTTTCCAGTGAGGTATGTAAATTTTCTTCTATTTTTATTTTTGATTTTTTTGACTGATTCTTATAGTCTCATTCAGTCATTCACTTCCATTTGTTCAGTTATAATTCTTAGTGAATTATTTTCTTCAGTTAACATTTTTATCTCCTTTTGCATTTTCCCAATTGAACTTTTAAATGAGATGTTTTGCTCATTGGATTTTTTCCATTTCAGAAATATTGTTTTTCAAGGAGTTGTTTTCTTTTCCCATTTCATCAGATATATTGTGTAAGGAGTTATATGATTTTTCAATCATTAAATATATTTTTAAGGAGTTTTCTTCAAATAATTTTTGGTTTTCCTTTTCCAAACTCTTTTGCAAAGTTTTCATTTCTTTTCCACATCTTTCTTCTAACTTTTAAGATCCTTTTTGAATTCTACAAAAAAGAGACTTATTATATGAGGACAACTCATGTCACTCTTTTGGGCTTCATCTGGAGATGATTTGTCTTTAGGATCCTCAGAGTTTGAGGCTTGTTCTTCTCTTTCTCCATAAAAGAGATCTATGGTCAGAATTCTTTTTGCTCTTTAGTTCTTTTTTTTTTTTTTTTAAGAATAAGGTCTGCTCTTAGGGCAAAAGAGAGACTGTTCCAACTTCCTCTACAGGAGACAGTGACTCTTTAGGCTGCCTTGGGCTAGTGCTACCTGACTTCTTGTGCTGGGTGGGTGTGGCTAGGTACCTTTTATTCTTGAATTCAAAGGGCTCACAATTTGCCTTTTATATTTGCATTGGATGTCTCATAGACAATCTGCTGATCCACTGGCTTGTAACCAGGACCAAGTAGTGAATGCTGCTGTATTTGGCTAAGAGTCTAAAGGTAGATTCCCCAGGACAGAGACACCTCATGGCACTGGCTTCCTGCACTATACTTCCATGCCTGATTGAAACAAATCTTTTTTGAAGTTCTTACAAAATATCTTCTGTTGGGAATTTGTTAACTCCAGATATTTCTTGGTTCTGTCAGTCCAAAACCTGTTCAAAGACTTGATCTTTTGTTTATCTGAGGGATGCCAGGAGGAACTCAGATATAGATCGGTGAACTCTTTGCCATCCTGGCTCTTCCCTACTTTCCCATATTTCATTGCAAGTTTAATTAGTGCTACTACCCTGCAGTTTATCTAATTTATAGACAATAATCTTATGTAAAGTTGTAAGTTTGTTTTTTCTTAAAATTTAGTTACTTTAGCAATTTAGCAATTTAGTTACTTTAAAAGCTATTAGAGTTCCTAATCTTTTCAAATATGAAGAACTTTATCTTACATTTTTCTATCATTTTTGTGTTATTTTTTATTATTCTTCTGTATCATTATATTTTGTTCTTCCACTGGAGTACAAACTCCATTATGAAATCACAGAATTTAAAAAAAATAGAAAGTGCTACAGGAGCCATCATATCCATCACCATATGTGAAAGGAAATGATGGTTTTTTCTAGTCTCTGGGTCAATACTTCCACAGAAGAATATCATTATCTATCAAAGTTACTAGGTTAGTTTTTTAACTAACTACACTATTGATGTGAATTTTTTTTACTAAGCTCTTTGTAATTTCCACCAATTTATACTGGTTGTACCTTCTGTGGCCACCAGAAGAAGACATACCTTTTTCAGTTAACATCTTTAATATACTAGAAAACAGATATTGTGCCTTCTTATTCTTCTTGTCCAACCAAGTTCCTTCAGTTTCTTCAACTTAATCATTATACAATATGTCTTCATGATCTCTCACTTTTCTGGTTACTTTCTTCTTAATATTTTTAATATTAATAATGTCCCTCTTAAACCCTAGAATAAGATAAGTTTTGATGAATGTAGAATATAGTATATTTGTTACCTTCTTATTCCTGGAAGCTATATAGTATAATTAATATAACTCAAGATTCCATAATAATTTTTGGCAAGCACATCAAATTGATGAATCATATTGAATTTACAGTACCATAATACCCCTATGTCTTTTTCATAACAAATTCTATCTACTTATGCTTCCATTAACTAAAATGTGAGGTTTGTTTTTCATTTAAGCCCAATGATAAACTTGACATCTTTCCTTGTTACATTTATTCTGGTCACATTCCACCTATCAATCCTAGCTTTTCAAGATTTTCTTGTACCTTACTCTGTCATTGCCTTAAGTCTCCATTGCAGTTTTGTGTCATCTGCAGCTTTTATGAGCATACCATTTTTTCTTGATAAAAGCCATCAATGCAAACATTTGACTTCACGAGGTCTAGGAAATCTCTGTAGATTGAACCTCAAGAGTTTTCCTGCCAAATAAAATAAGTATCAAATACATAAGATTATAATCTTATGTATCTTTCTACCTTTTCTATTAAAACAGGATGAGATCATTTAGCAAAATCTTTGCTAAAACTTAAGAAAACATTAACCACAACACATTTCTTATCTATTAATCTGGGAAGAGAGAGAAAGGGATAAATTTATCATTTACATAGTTTTGCTAGATGTTTCACAAATATTAATCTATCAGTAGGATAGAGATCTTGGAGATTGACCTGTGATATCATTGCAGAAATGGAGATTATAATTCATACGTAAGCATTCCCATGATTAACATATTGACTTAGCTTCAAAAAGTTTAAAAATGTATTATATTTATTTATTTATTTTTAATTTTTTTTTTTAATTTTATAATTATAACATTTTTTGACAGTACATATGCATGGGTAATTTTTTACAACATTATCCCTTGCACTTACTTCTATTCAGATTTTTTCCCTTCCTCCCCCAACCCCCTCCCCCAGATGTATTATATTTAGATATGCATTTGAATATGTAAATTTACTTTTATTTATTTTGTTAAATATTTCTCAATATAATTGAAGATGATTCAGCAGTGTCACCCAGTGTGTGGGCTATATGTTTGACACCTCTGACAATGATTTTCATTTTTTTATAAAAGTTTTTAATTTTCAAAAGATATACATGGATAATTTTTCAGCATGAACTTTTGCAAAACCTTGTGCTCCAATTCTTCCCCTTCTCCCTACCATTCTCCTAGACAGCAAGTAATCCAACATATGTTAAATATGGCAAAATATATGTGTTAAATCCAATATATGCATACATATTTATACAATTATCTTGCTGCACTCAAAAATCAAATCAAAAAGAAAAAAAAAGAAAAATAATAAAATGCAAACAAACAACAACAAAAAGAGGGATAATGTTGTTATCCATACTCAGTTCCCATAGTCCTCTCTCTGAGTATAGAGGGCCTTATTCATGACAAGATTATTGGAACTGGTCAGATTGATTTTTAAATGGTTTGTCCTTAATCAGGTTAGCCTGAATCATCTGTCCTTAATGAAACTCTGCTTACTCTTTATAAATACAACTTTCTTGGGCACAGGGACAAAATTCTTTCTTGTTAGTGGAGGCTGAGGATTGCAAAGTTTCAACTCAGAAGTACAGAGTAATAGTAAGCTAAAATTAAACTGGTAACACCCCATGTCTAGCGCTAATATCATAAGCTCCTGGGAGTGGAAGGATACCTGGCTCTATAAAGAAGAGAAAAACAGCCCTCAATAGGAAAAAATATAAGAGCTTGTTAAAGTTGTAGAGTTGACCCATATTGAGATTGAAAAGAGGGCAAGTACATGATTTAGAATTTAATGTATTGGTCCTGGAGTTTAAATGCAGCTTCAGACACTTACTTGCTATATGACTCTAGACTTGCCTCAAGGAATGGAGTTAAAATAGAGGTAATAATAGACTCTCATACTTAGGGTTGATGAGAGAAGCAATTAGCACAACTCCTAGAATATAACAAGTGCTATATAAGTGGCTATTATTATTGAACAGGTGAATGGTTACAGCACCTCTTACCTGGGTGAGTAAATGAGACCAAACCAATAACTAGCTAGTACTATAGAGAGAAATATTGAAATGAAAAATTATAATTGTAACTTTATTTTTATTTATTTGAGCAAGATTTATACAAAATTTTCCCTAGGATTTGAAGACAAGCTTACTGTGTTCTCTGTTTTGAATATTTGTACTTCAGTCTTCCATGATTTCAGTTATTACCAACAGTGGCTCAACAATTGCATTTATCAGTTCTTTCAGTCACTGAGGATGTTTGTAATCCATTTAGGCCAAGTGACTTTCTTATAATTTTCTTACCTCTCTTTATTATCCATTCTTTGTTAGTAGTTTTGCTATCATTTTCGGTATAAATTTCTTCTTTACAGAGAAAACACAACCGGAATAATTTCTACAACAAAAATAGCTTTGTAAAGACAAACACTTTGGAATTTCTAAGTACACTAATCAATGCAATAACTAACAAATACTCCAAGGGAATTGTCATGAAGAAGCTCCATTCATCTTTTCTCTGTGAATTGATGGACTTAAGAAATAGAATAAGAATATTTTCAGATATCACCAATATGGGGATTTGTTTGTTTAACCATGCATATTTTTTACAAGTGGTTTGTTTTTCAATTGGTCAGGGATTTGGAAATGAGAAAGGCTATAAGAATTGAGTTGTTATCAATAGTATATGATCATTAATTCTGAATGAATCTGACTCTTTCCAGCAATGAGGTGATTGATGCCAGTTCCAATGATCCTGTGATGAAGAGAGCCATCTACACCCAGAGAAAGGATTGTAGGAACTGAATGTTGATCACAATATAACATTTTCACTCTTTTTGTTGTTGTTCACTTGCATTTTTTTTCTTTCTCATTTACTTTCTTTTTTTTTTTGACCTGATTTCTCTTGTGCAACAAGAAAATTGTATAAATATGTTTATATACATTTGATTTAACATATACTTTAACATGTTTAACATATTGAATTGCTTGCTATCTAGGGGAGGGAGTAGGGGAAGGAGGAGAAAATCTGAAACATAAGGCTATGCAAGGGTCAATGTTGTCTAATTATCCATGCATATGGTTTGAAAATTTTAAAAAAAGCTTTATTAAAAAATAAAACTAAATAAAAACTGCCTATTTATATCCTCTGGGGAAAAATAGAATTGAGTTGTTCAAAAAAGGAAAAATAAAATAATGCCTAGACATTATTTTATTTTATTTAAAAAAATTTTTTGAAACACTTATTTAACATATAGCAGATAAGAGAAGAAAGAATAGAAGTAATCACAGAGAATTGGGAGAAGTTATATTTTGAAATTTTAATATACTTAAAATAAAAGCAAGATACACATAATAGTTATAGCTTCATATAAGTACATCTTCTAAATGAACATAGAATTTCTGTCATGTTTAAATTTTTAATAACAATTAAGTAAATAACAAAGAGATTCTGCCTACCAGAGTCAGACACTTATTTGATATTTGATTATGTTGTTAGCAAATATATTTATCTTATCCACTCTAACCAAAGGTAGATCCTTCTTAGAATTTCATTTTCCTCGTGACAGAACTTAAAAAGCTCATTCTGAGGTTTAATATTCCTAACTCTTTTCACAAGAGTATATCTAGTTCTTGTATTCATCCTTATTACCTGACCTTTTTTTCTATCTTCTTTACTTTTTTAATTTAAATTGGTTGCTGAACTTCCTGTACATTCCTTCAGTCTCTTCAGATAAATTCCTATTTTTCCACCTTTTAAAAATTGTTTCCCTATGTATTTTCATAAATTGATTCCTGAGCACTTCTCTTTCATCTTAGGTTTACTACTCCTGAATAAGTATATTCCTTATTCCATGCCTATCTCTCCTCTTAACCTTTTAAGATGTTTTCCTTAAATTTATTGTATTTGTCATTCTCTTCAAAGATGTTTTTCTTTTCCTTTTTGTCACAAACTCTAGAATAGAATATTAATTTTCTCCCTATGAGTAGCTAACAAAAAAGTACAATATGGATACACAGGGAAATCATTGAGTAAGATGGATTTTTATTTAAAAAAAAGATATGTGAAGGAGATCAATTTCAAGAAAGTAAATGAATATTAAATAATATGTAACATGGTCTTATGAAAATAATGTTAATATCCTAAAATTGAGAATGAGTAGGACATGTATAGGAATGATAAAGATAGCAACAGCAATAATTTTAAAGAGGATCTTTCTCTATGATGGACAGAAAAAAAGCATGTACAAAAGAAATGGAGATGACTTATTGCTTGTAGAAGATTTGATAATGAAAATAAAGCAAAACTCCTACATTCTCTTTTTTCTTCTGCTTTATTGGTCAAGGACAATAATTTGGGGGCTGGAAAGTATAAAAGACAACAAAAAAAGAATTGAAATATAAGGACAGAATGGAGACATTGAGAAAATACCTAGTTGTTGAGATTTTATTTAATATGATCAGGTCCAGATGAATTACATTCAAGTACACTGTGTGAAGTAACATGTTACTGTGTTTGCAGGTAATTTCTAAGAAGTACGATAGAATAAAAGTAGTGTTGCAAACTTAAAGAAAGGCAGTATATATGTGTATATATATGTATACATATACATATACATACATACATATATATGTAGATATGCATATGTATACATATATTATTACATATATGCATATATATAAAACACATATATGTAAACCGTATACACACATACACACACACACACACACACACAAAGAAGAGGACAGGATCTCAAAACAAGAGACCAGATAGTTTGGATTATCAAAGGAATGATTAATGAATATCTAGAAAAATGAAAGGTCATCTAGGTGGCACAGTGAGAATAGAATACCAGCTCTGAAGTCAGGAGAAACTGAGAAATCTAGTCTCAGATATTTGACACTTACTAGCTGTGTGACCCTGGGAAAGGCACTTAACCTCAATTTGGTGAAAGGAAAAGGAAGCAGTTATCACTAAAAGTCAAGATGGCTTCTTCAAGCACAGGTCTCACTTTGCCCCATATTATCTGTAACTTGATGTGGGATGGTAGATCAAGCGAATTCTATAGATATGGAACACATAATTTTCAGCAAAATTTTTTCTGAAGAATGTTGTGTTATCTTTGCAGATAAAATGATGAGGTATAGGTTACGTGACAATAGATGTAGAACTAGTTGAATAAAAAATTACAAAGATTATTGGCTAATACTTGTATTTCATCTTGGATATAGGCCTGCATATCAAAATTGCAGATGACACAAATATTTGAGGAGTAAGCTAATGTGTTGTAAAACACAATCCATATACAACTTAATGTTTTACTAATTAAATAGAATTCAAAAGGATGAATGTTAATAGAGATAAAAGTAAAGACTTACAATTTGTTTTTAAAATGAACTTTACAAGTTCATTTGAAGAAATGTTAAAGTCAACAAACTGCCAAAACATTATTCCATAGAACTAGAAAAATATTAACAAAATTCATCTGGAAAAACAAAAGGTCAAGAATATCAAGGGAATTAATGAAAAAATACAAAGAACAATGGCTTAGCAGTACTATACCTAAAACTATATTATAAAACAGCAGTCAACAAAACCATTTGGTACTGGAGAAAAAATAGAGTGGTGGATCAATGGAATAGATTAGATATACATGACACAAAAATCAAGACCTATATCAATCTGATATTACATACCTCCCGCCACAAACTCCAGCTTCTGGAATAAGAAATTCACTATTTGACCAAAATTTCTAGGAATATTGGAAACTAATATGTGAGAAACTTGGCATACACATACATCTCACACCCCATAGCAAAATAAATTCAAAGTGGATACATGATTTTGTCACAAAGGATACTGCCATAAACAAATTAGAAGAACAAGGGATAATTTAACTATCTGATTTTTGGAGAAGGGAAGAATTTATAGCCTAAGAAGAACTAGAGAGCATTATGAAACGCACAATGGACAAGTTTGATTACATTAAATTAAAAGTTTTTACAGAAACAAAACCAACAGAAACAAGATTAAAAGGTAAATACAAAGCTGGGAAAAAATCTTTACAGCCAGTACTTTGGTATAGGTCTCATTTCTAAAATATTTAAAGAACTGTGTTAAATGTATAAGAACATAAGTCATTCCCAAATTGATAAATAGTCAAAAGATATAAACAGATAATTTTCAGGTAATGAAATTAAAGCTCTTTATAGTTACATGAAAAAATACTCCAAATCACTATTGAATAGAGAAATGCAAATTAAAAGAACTTTGTGGTACCACCTCATATCTCTCAGATTGATTAAGATGACAGAAAAAGATAATGATAAATGTGGGGAAACTGGGATACTGATACATAGTTGGTGGAATTGTGAAACGATCTAACTATTCTAGAGAGCAATATGGAACCATGCCCAAAGGATTATAAAATTGTGCATATCCTTTGACCCAGGAGTGACATTACTGGGTTTGCATCCCAAGGGAATCATAAAGGAGACAAAGGGATTCACATGTGCAAAAATGTTTGTAGTGGTCTTTTGTGGTAACAAAGACTTGGATAATGAGTAGATGCCCATCAATTGGGGAATGGCTGAACAAGTTATGGTATATAAAGGTAAAGGAATATTATTGTTTTATAAAAAAAATGATTTTCTATAGGCCTAAAAGATTTACATGAACTGTGCTGAGTGAAACAAGCAGAACCAGGAATATATTTTACATAATAACAGCAAGAATGTGTGATGATTAACTATAAAAGACTTTGTTCTTCTCAGTGGTTCAGTGATGCAATTCAATCCCAATAGACTTTGGACTGAAAATGCCATCTGCATCCAGAAAAAGAATTAAGGAGACTGAATATAAATAAACATATGCTATATTAATTTCTTTATTCCATTTTTCCCCTCTCTCCCATGGTTTTCTCCTTTTGCTCTGATTTTTCTCTCCCAACATGATTCATAAATCAATGTGTATGAAAATAAATATATTTACTACAATGAAAAGGAGAAATATTAAGGTTTTAGTATTTTGTAAACTAAAAATAAGTCAGAAGATTAATTAAAAAAAACTTCAACACAAAACAGACAAGTTAGAGATGGAATGAAGAACATGGTTATTTTCAGTTTTTTTCAGTGTCCTGTCCAGACTACATTTTGACTATAGATTTTAGTTCTGGTTGCTGCATTTCCAAGTGGATTTCAAGGGTATAAAAGCATTCAGAAAATAAATTTGAATAGCTTAGCAGTCTGAGGTCACATTTCTAAGAGCACTTGTTGAAGGATGAAGGATTATTTTGCCTGAAAAAGAGAAGATTCACTTATCTTTTTTATTAAAGTTGTTTATTTACAAAAAAATATGTATGGGTAATTTTTCAACATTGACCCTTGCAAAACCTTTTGTTCCAAATTTTCCCCTCTTTCCTCCCACTCCCTCCACTAGCTGCCAAGTAGTCCAACACATGTTAAATATGTTAAAATATATGTTAAATCCAATATAGGTATACATGTTTATACAATAATCTTGCTGCACAAGAAAAATCAGATCAAGAAAGAAGGAAAAAAAACTGAGAAAGAAAACAAAATTCAAGCAAACAACAACAGAGAGAGTGAGAATGCTATGTTGTGGTCCCCACTCAGTTTCCATGGTCCTCTCTCTGGGTGTAGATGGCTCTCTTCATCACTGAACAAGTGGCACTGGTTTGAATCATCTCATTGATGAAGAGAGCCATATCCATCAGAATTGATCATTGTATAGTCTTGTTGTTGCTGTGTATAATGATCTCCTGGTTCTGCTCATTTCGTTTAGCATTAGTTTATGTAGGTCTCTCCAGTCCTCTCTACAAATCATCCTTTTGGTCGTTTCTTATAGAACAATAATATTCCATAACATTCATATACCACAATTTATTCATCCCTTCTACAATTGATGGGCATCCATTCAGTTTCCAGTTCCTAGCTACTACAGAAAGGGCTACCACAAACATTTTTGCACATATGGGTCCCTTTCCCTCTTTTAAACTCTCTTTGGAATATAATCGCAGTAGAAACACTGCTGGATCAAAGTGTATGCAAAGATTGATAACTTTTTCAGGATGGTTCCAAATCACTCTCCAGAATGGTTGGATCCATTCACATTTCCACCAACAATGTATCAGTGTCCCAGTTTTCCCACATCCCTGCCAATATTCATCATTATCTCTTCCCGTCATCTTAGCCAATCTGAAAGGTGTGTAACAGTGTCTCAGACTTGTCTTAATTTGCATTTCTCTATCAATAGTGATTTGGAGCACCTTTTCATATGACTACAAATATTTGAATTTCTTAATCTGAAAATTGTCTTTGTTTCCTTTGGTCATTTATCAATTGGAGAATGGCTTGAAATATTATAAATTTGAGTCAATTCTCTATATATTTTAGAAATGAGGCCTTTATCAGAACCTTTGAATGTAAAACTGTTTACCCAGTTTATTGCTTCCATTCTAATCTTATCTGCATTAGTTTTGTTTGTATAACAACTTTTTAACTTAATATAGTAGAAGTTATCTATTTTGTGATCAATAATGATCTCAAGTTTTTCTTTGGTCACAAATTCCTTCCTCCTCCACAGATCCAAGAGGTAAACTATCCTATGTTCTTCTAATTGGTTTATAATATCATTCTTTATGTCTAGATCATGAGCCCATTTTGACCTCATCTTGGTAGATGGTGTTAGGTGTGTGTCAATGCCTACTTTCTGCTATACTAGTTTCCAATTTTCCCAGCAGTTTTTGCCAATCATGAATTCTTATCCCAAAAGCTGGGGTCTTTGAGTTTGTCAAATACTAGATTGCTATAGTCATTGGCTATTTTGTTCTGTGAACCTGACCTATTCCACTCATCAACTGCACTATTTATTAGCCAGTACAAAATGATTTTGATGACCACTGCTTTTTATTATGTGTTTAGATCTGGAATAGGTAGGCTGCCTTCATTTGCTTTTCTTTTCATTAATTCCTTGAAATTCTTGAACTTTGGTTCTTCCAAATGAATTTTATTATTATTTTTTCTAGGTCAGTAAATTAGTTTCTTAGGAGTTTGAATTGGCATTGGACTAAATATATTGATTGGTTTACATATAATTGACATCTTTATTATATTTGCTTGATCTGTCCAAGAGTACTTGATATTTTTTCATTGCTTAGATCTGACTTTACTTGTGTGGAAAGTGTTTTGCTCATACAGTTCCTGATCTTGCTCATATAGTTCCTGAGATTCAATTATCTTCAAGCATTTAAGGGGCCTTCACACAGACAGGGGATTTAGAATGTTCTGCTCCATAGGGTAGAACAAGAAACAAAGTGTAGAAATGCAATGGATTAACAAAAGTATTCTCAATACTCAAACAAATCTGAGATCCCATCAAGTTTGATTATCCTGCAATCAGTGCTTATTGAAAGTCATTCATTTATATAAGGGGCTCTCATCCATATGCTCTAATAGAGAAGCTCATTTAACATTCTGAGACCTTCCTTATTTTAACCTGACATCTTAGGTAGACCAGTACAGCATCCTGATTTCTGACCGTCATTCTTTTTCAAATGAGCAGCCCTTTGTCATTAACTGTAGACATGGAGAAGTTTGGTTTGCATTGATGGATTCTCCCTGACTTGAAATTTTCAAATGAAGACTAGATATGTGATGGCCAGATAAATGATGGACTAGGCAGTCTCTTAGTTACCTTCTAAGTGTAAGTTTCTATGATTCTATGAATAGTTTATCCTTTAAAAAAAGCCTTACATTTAATCTGCACATTTTCTCCATTATTCATTAAAAGGACTTGAACTTCAAAATTGTTGATTATAATGGAAGTAATAGAATAGAATAATAATAAAATTTGATTCAGAAATTATAAGAAAAGGGTTCTTTTCTTATGTATATTGAAATCTTTTGTAAGTACACCTGGAATGCAATCATAATTGATACCTTGTCACTGTGCTTATAATTAGTGAAAAATTACATTAGATAGTTATTATTAACATAGCAAGCAGATGAATAGACTGAATTTTTAATCTGGGGAACGAGGTATGAATCTCAACTCTGCTACTTTGATACCTGTGTGACTTTGAGCAAGTATGCGATCTTTCTGTGTCTCCGTTGCTTCATCTTCAAAAGTAGGAGTTAGATAATTTCAAAGGTTATTCCAGTGCTCTATCTATGACTATGAAGTTGGATCATGTTAGTGTAATTCATTTTATATTCATTGAAAAGGAAATTTGAAGCTTTGCTTTTCAATGTTGTCCTTAGGAACATTTTAAAACTTTTTTTAAAGCCTGAATCATATATGTATATTTGAGGAGAAACTAAGGATATCATTTCAGGCAAATAATGTATTCCTCTGTCCCTTAGAGAAGAAATATAGATAACTATTAATAAATTTCTTAAAATGTTTAAAGATCTTTTTATGATGAGGAATTTCTGCGATCTACAGTGTCAGTATGAGCATTTCTAAGAAAACATTACTGTTTTATCATAACTAGGGTGCTAAAAGTTTTTTTTTCCCTTTCTTATATGGCTCTGAGAGTGCCTGAGGACAGAATAATGATAATATAAAAAAGTTTTAAGAATCAAAACTGTTTTGAATCTCAAAATAAAAATGTGACATTTTAGAAAAGGTAACCAAGATCATGTTCAATATTTCTAAGTTTCTAGGTTACTTCTAAGAGATAATACCAAATAGATTGTCTTCAGCCACCTAAGTAATGAGTGATGGCCTTTTTGAGGTACTTTCTATGCATGATGCTTGCTACTTTATTTTTGGAGCAGATAATTGTCTCCTAGAGAAGATGGCTGGATATCTTTTTTTCCCCTAGTAGATATAAAAAGGTGGGAGGAGTAAGAGTGACTGCTGAAACTCTCAAAGAAAACCTGAAATGGCATTCATGGTTTATATGCCACATCACCCTGCTTTGTATGCTGCTGTCATCCTATCTGATATTGTGTAAGATTAAATTCAGTTGGTGCAAGACAGCACAGAGGAAGGTATGATACCATCACTGGAAACTTCAGGCACCATAGCTCTTTCTTTGTGAGAAACTATTAAACTAGAGGACAGAAAGCCACAATGTGCATATAACCACATGGGTGTTTTCTTTCAACATTTGGAAACTTTTTTTCTCTGAATAGTATAGTGGGTTTATCAGACTATTGTTTATAGTATTATTTTACTGAGTCATTTTCAATTTAGCCTGTTTACCTGATATAGTTTTCCTGGGGGTTTATTGCTTCTTTACTTATTAGTACATTTTCTGCTTCCCTTCTTCTCCAATAATTCTAACGTGGAAAGTTTGTATCAGGTCCTCAGACAATTAGTTCCAATTCTCATGAATCATAACTAAAGGAAATATACATATATATATATATATATATATATATGTGGAGGCACATTTTCCTTAAGAAAGGAAAGGTATTAAAAAGGTATTATGATATGCAACTACAAATAAAATCAACAATTTCATAAATACAATAGAGGACTTTCCTTTTTGTGTGTACAGATGCAATTACTGCATCTAGTTTGCCTTGGTTTAAACTAAAACAAAAGTATTTTCCAGGGGTTGCATTTGTACCCTAGAAACTTACATTCATTTTGCTCTCTGCTCTATAAACATTTGATTGTTCTGATGTATTCTTCTTGACTTCTTTTTGCCTATTTCAAGATGATTAGAAAAGAGATATTCCATTTCTTCTGTTTTTTCTTTAGTGTTCATAAGGCTTTAGAAATTTGATGTAACTTAGATAAAGGTTTTATTATCTTTGGAATACAGCCTTGATATTTTCCCTTTCTCTTATTTTGTGAGCTGAGAAGCAGGGTGCTATAGAATAGAGTGCTGGTCATAGAACATATAAGATTTTAGTTCAGGGACTACATATTATACATATAACCATGGCGCTAGGTAGCATAGTGGATAGAGTTGAATATCCACTATGTTTCCTCATCTGTAAAATGAGTTTGAGAAGGAAATTGAAAATTACCCCAGGATCTTTGCCAAAAACAAAAATAAACCGAGTTATGAAGAGTAGGATACAACTGAAATGACTAACCAATAACAAACCATTTGACCATGACAAATCATTTAGCTTCTCTGCACTCACAGTGTTCTAAGATTTGTGTTACAGATCTGCATTCATGGAGGAAAAAAATTTCTGGGAGATTCCCTAAACAGATGAAATCACAAAAATTGTTCTATTCTCCTCTCCCTTGCCAAATAATAATAACAAAAACAACCAACCAACCAAATAAATGATTTTAATGTTGTAAAATATGATTTTTGTTGACACTTTTGCTTTAAGACAGCTTTTAGGCATCAGTGCTATCTCCTGAGAAAACTTGATCATTTGAGAATTTATTTTATAAAATAATGTAGCTTTCCCCCCCTTTTTCCTTTTTTTGGTGTATGTATATTCACAGAGGGTAATGGGTGTGTGTATGTGTGTGTGTGTGTGTCTGTGTGTCTGTGTGTGTGTGTGTGTTTATGTGTAGCTATGACTGATATTTGGAGGATTTTGTAGGTGTAAGGGAAAAGGAAGAGGGAAAGGATGAGGCCATCACATGGCAGCAGACTACTCATGGCTGCATTTTTCTTCAATCTGTGACATGGTTTCTAAATTCTCTAAAGGAAAGATGTATGATCAAGTTTTAGTTTGTCTTGTAAGCATTCCAGTAATGGGAGTGCTGAAAGAATGAAAAAAATCAGACTCAAGGAGGGGTAGTCCTTGCCATATACTTATGCTTTGTTTTGTTTTAATTCTGTTAAAGAATGCATTATAAGGATATGATATTATTTCTCATAAATACCTATTATGTTGATCCTATGCTTTATGGTGCCTGATTGGCACTATAAAAATATATTGGGAAACAAGAATAATTACCTTTTTAGTGCAAGTCTCAAAACCTAGCCCAATATTAGAGTTGTGTTCTTGTTCATGTTGTTGTTCAATCATATCTGACTTTTCATGACTCCATTTAGGGTCTTCTTTGCAAAGATATTGGAATGATCTGATATTTCCATCTCTAGCTCATTTCAAAGATTAAGAACTGAGTCAAAAAGCATTAAGTGACTTGTTCAGGGTCACATAATAAGTGCATGAGGCTGGATGTGAACTCAGGTTTTCCTGGCTCTAGGTCCAGCATTATGCACTGTATCACCTAGCTGCTTCTGTGTTCTCTAACCAGGGACATAAAAAGAAGCGATTTTGTAATTATATTTAATTTAAGTACATAATTGCATAATTAAGTGCATAATTGTAATGAGAATTATTTTAAAATAAATATATCTCATATACAGGAGCTTAAGAATAACCAGATATTAATCTAGAAATGAATTAAACATTTCTTGAAGCAATATGGTAGTCAACCATGTTTCAAGAATTAGCAGTATAAGAGATATTGTGGAAAATGATATTCTTCACCCAGAAAAGACCAATAATCTCTGAACCTGAAAGTGTCTACAAAATTACTAAAGTCAAAAAGTCAAGGAGAAATAACATGAAAAATAGAATTTTGAAAAGAGAATATCTTATTTTTCCTTTTTAATTTTATTAATTAATCAATTTAATATTTACTCCAGTTATATTGAAAACAATTTTTACATTTTTTTAAGGTTTTTGAATTTTAGGTTATTTTCCTTATCCACACCCAGAATTAAGAAACTACATGTAAAGTTATGCAAAACATTTCCATAAAGTCAAGTTGTGAAAGAAAACATAGATCTTAAACACAGACCTTAAAGAAAATAAAAACTCTCAAGAAAAGTAAAGTTAAAAATAAAGAGAAAGGTAGAGAAAGAAATAGAGAATATTTCTATCTCAATCAGTTCCTTCCATCCATAGAGATAGGATTTTTCATCATGGGTTCTTCAGAGGAGTTGTGGATGATTGTACTACTGAGAATAATAAAGTCATTTACAGGTAGTCATCCCAGAACATTGTTGTTACTCTGTAAGCAGTATATTTCATTTTGTTCATGGAGGACTTTGCAAAGTTTTGTTTTCCTGAGAGCATCCTGCTCATCATTTCCCAGAGAATAATAATATTCCATTAGGAAAAAAAATTTTCTAAAAAATTACTATTGGTAATTGCACTTCCCCCTATTTATTCTCTCTTTCCTTTCACCTTGTCCCTCCTCAAAAGTATTTTACTACTGACTGCTCCTTCGCCCAGTATGCCCTCTCTTTTATCACTCCCATTCACTTCCCACATCCCATTCCCCTCCTATTTTGTGCAGGGTAAGTTATATTTCAATACTCCTATTGAATGTGTTTGTTATTTCCTATTTGAGCCAATTCTTATAAGACTGAGGTTCATTTACTCAATCTTTCCTCCCCTCTTTTTCTCTAGTGTAAAAGCTTTTCCATCCCTCTTTTTTATGGCAGATTATTTGTACCATTCCAATTCTCCCTTTCCCTTTGTCACAGCACATTCCTTTTTACCCCTTAATTTCTTCATTTAAAAACTATATATTATCCCCTCATATTAAATTTACATTTGTGTCTTCTATCAATATATATGCCTTCTGACATAATAATGAGAATGTTTTAATGAGTTACAAGTATCATCTTCCCATGTAGAAATGTAAACAGATAAACTTTATTAAGTCCCTTATGATATCACTTTCCTGATTACCTCCTTAAGTTTATCCAGAGTCCTGTGCTTGAAAATCAAACTTTCCATTAAGATCTGGTTTTATCATCATGATCATTTGAAAATCCTCTGTTTTATTGAATGACCACCCTTTTCTCTGAAAGTCAGTTTTGCTGGGTAGGTGATAGAATCTTTTATGTGGCTAGTTCATATTCTTTTGATTTCATGGTTAAAGAAGAATTAAGACCTCAACAGTGAATTTCATATTTAATTTATTTTTAGCCACCTGTTTTCCTTTTCCCCACCAAAAAATAGAAACAATACTCTCCCTTCAAATGTCTCTGTCATATGAAATCTGTTATGTTCTTAGTTTTTAGAGTTTGAGATAAGTATCATTTTAGCAGATGGATATGTGGTGTTTTACTGCATTGATAGACTGAATTGTGGATGCAGCTTGACAGTTGCTATTGAAATTTGGATTTCATAGCATTTTCCCAGAAAATTCATATACCATGATGTTGTTCTGTCTTTCTTTGGGAGAAATGAAGCATTATGTTTACAGAAGTTTCTTTTTAGGATCCCTCACATACTTTTTTTCAAAAAACCACTTAACAAGAAATTCTTTCCACTTTTAAAAACAGATCTTATGTTATCAAATTGTTTTCAATAATTTTAATTTATGGATTTGATTCTAATAGACTGTTGGCATTTGCTTATTTTGAGGGACATGACAGATGCAGAAGAAATCTCCTTTTCATCTCTCCCTGTAACAATTTGATTTGAGATGTAAACGAACCATATCTAATTCAATTCCTTAACCCTAGCATTTGGCATAAAACCTATAATATAAGTGCAGTATGCAATTTGGCACAATTTGGAACAGTGGTTGGTCTTCACTCATATTATTTAAAAGGCAGATTGAAGATAGTGAAAGGTTTGGAGAAGCTTATAATCCTGTTTCCTGTACAAGGAAGATACACCCTAACAAGGTGGGAAATAAATAGAACTGGATTATTTTAGGTTTACTTAAATATAGTAGTCAATACTGAAAGGGCTTCAAGTCAAAGATACTGGTTGCTGTTTAAAAATGTGTACATTTTAACCATCCATTTCTTTTGACTATTGTAGAAGGTAGACCTTGAACTGTTAAACATTCTGGTTTGTTCATGTTTTTACTCTTTGGAAAAATTCATGTAACTAAAGAGTCTTAAAATCTCTGATTATATTTTATTATCCTCACACAATGTGTCCATTTAATATAAAGAAATTGAAGTGCCAGTTCGACAAAAATTGTGAAGTTGAAAGAAATCATTTATTTTGTCTAAAGGTATGACACAGAATGGTTTCTAAAGGCTTTTTTTGGTGGACAGCCAACAACTTATTCTTTTTCCTGCATCTCCTTCTAATTCTCATATCACACACCCTTTCTGCTTTTTTCGTCTATTCTTTCATTCCCATTTTTTTGTTCTGTTTCTAGTCTTTCCTTTTTATTTTAGCCATTCTTTATTTTCCTTTGGCACAACTGTCTCTCTCCACCAATTTGTATCAGTATTTGTAATGTTTGGCTATGGTCTGTGCATTGAACAAGATAAGAATTGCTTATTTTTGAATCTCTTGATTTCAACTTACTTGTTTTACTTCAAAAGTTATAACACTCCAAGTTTCTCTTATCTAATCAATTATATTCCGATATTCAGATGTTTATATGATGTCTCATGGTCTTACTTTCATTGTCCATCTATCTATCTATCTATCTATCTATCTATCTATCTATCTTATATAAACACACATATTTATTTATTTATATCTATATATGTTTATATAAATAAATATAAATGTAAATAATACTCCAAAAGTATTTTGGAGATTAGCTGAAGTAGTCAGGACAGTTGTAGTGTTCACATTTCTCTATTTTTGATACTTAAAAAGAATTTTCCCAACTCTCTATAGTATCAAGCTGCTTCTACCAATTAAAGCATCATCATTCTTTTTCATTCTTTTTTATTGATGGCAACAGCTGAGTTTTCAAATTTCTATCACAAATATTTTTTTCTAAATTATCCAAAATCCATTTGAAATCTGTAGGTTTTTAAATTTTGTTTTGGAGCTTTTTGTTGTTGTGTTGTTTTGTTATCATAAATGAAATTCGTTATCAAAAGTATTGATGTCATGGCTATTACTAAGCATTAAAAATTCAAAATGCCTTATGAGTTATTACCTATTTCTTTCTACTGTGAATAACCATTCAACTTGGCAACTTCTTATTTCCTATACAATCACTGTGAATTAGTAGAGAATAATTCTCTTTACCAGGGATTTAAATTTGCTTTTCACCTCATTCTTCCCTAGGACAGCTGGGTTGCTCAATGGGCAGAGCACTGGGTGTGGAATCAGGAATACTCATATGCCCTCATGTGTTTACTTAGGTGGGTGACCCTGATTAAGTCACTTCTTTCTTCTTCCTTTTGTAGCTCTGTAAAATGAACTGAAGAAGGAAATGACAAACCATCTAGTATCTTTGCCAAGAAAAGCACAGAGTTATTAATAGATGGACATGCCTAAAAAACTATACAATAATAACAACTCTTACCTCTTAATAAGACTTTATCCTTTTGCCCTTCATGATATATATTTTCCATTTTTCTGAAACCCAAACCCCTATGTCTCATGTCCTTCAGTGTTAAAATCATTTAGGGTATGAATAGCTTTGTATTTGTTCTTTTTGGAAATGATGTTTTTGCTGCTGAAGGTAGAAATATAGATATATGCCTTTAGTAAGCACTTTGAGAACATATAAATTTTTATGTCCCCAATGTCTTGCACACAGTAGGCACTTAATGAAACTTTAATGAATAAATGGATAAATGTTGAAGCAAAGTAATTACTATCAGAGTTACAAAAGTAATATGGAGGATTTATAAATGCAATGCTTGCTAAAAAAGAAAAAAATCTCTCTAGCCAATTACAAATTAATAATTTAAGTGGTATATAGTTTAATATAGCCCATGTTTTAAAGAAACACCTTATCCAAGGGAAATAAAGATATTTATTTAATTATCACTTCAATGTTATTACTGTCTTTATGTCTAGGCAGTTTTAGCATCTAATAACAGTTGATAAGTTTCTAGGCATAATCTCTTGATAGCTACTTGTGAAAGAAATAATGGACTTAATACTACATAGAATAACCATAGTCTACTAAAATATTTTGGTTATGGAAGAGGAATCATTTTTTTTTACTTAATAATTGGCAATGAAATGCTTTCTCTCTAGTAGTTTCAGCAATTAAAATCTCACTATTTCTAAAGCCATAAATGGGTTTATTTAGTAAAATGATTGTTTTTAGGAGGAAAAACAGATGTGAAACTTTTAGCCAATGACAACAGTATGTATACATTTTTAATAAAGGACATACAAAGGAAGGTTTTGTAATTCCTGAAAGAATCCCAATAAAATTCCGTTTGAGAGTCTGGGAATAGTTAGCCTAAAGAAAAGTCAAGGGAGACTTGATTTCTGTCTCTAAGTATCTAAAGTACTGTCATGTGGAGGACAGATCAGATTAGTTCAGTTTGGCCCTTGAGGATAGAATGAAGAGCAGTGTGTGGAAGTTGTAAATGGACCAATTTAGGCTTGATGTCAAGAGAAACTTCCTAACAAATAGAGCTGTCCAAAAGTGGAATGGTCTGTCTCAAGAAGTGATGGATTCTCCTTCAGTGGAGATCTTTACTGAATGATCATTATATTACCATAGGGATTCCTTTCTAATATAGCTAATATGTATTGGAGCTAAAATCTTTCCAACTCAAATTCTGTGACATTTTCTAAAAAAATTTTCAATAAACAATCTGACTCCCGAAATAATATTTTAAAGGAAAGTGAATTATATAAAAAGAATTTCCTTTTAGAAAACCCTCAAATGCAACAACTGCCCATATTTTGTTTCATTCTCCCACATATAGAAAATAATTTAAAATAAATTATAGGATTTAAACATTCATGATTTCGAGTTTTGCCCATTGTTATTAAATCTAAGAATGTCTCGAAAAATCATTATACACTTTGACTGCAATCACGTTCTGATCTTAAAGCTTTAGTCTTTGAAGGTGTTTGTCAATAATTTTGACTGAATATTATCATATTTAGATTATATCAAGATTGAGCTAAGGGGATTAACGTCATATTGTACCATGCATAGCAATATATACAGAATTATAGATGTAATTATATATGTGTTAATTCTTTAAAATTATGACTTATGCAAATGATGAAACAAAATTAATCATCAGAAAGAATTGGAAAACATTCATCAAAATAACATATAAATAAATATTTTTAAAGTGACTTGGTACAATGACTTG
Source organism: Sminthopsis crassicaudata (assembly GCF_048593235.1). Lineage (NCBI taxonomy): Eukaryota > Metazoa > Chordata > Mammalia > Dasyuromorphia > Dasyuridae > Sminthopsis > Sminthopsis crassicaudata. Next base: position 282,788,973 of record NC_133619.1, read on the forward strand.
CTATAAGCTAAGTTTTTAATTTCCATATTGAGTGTTATTGACTCAGTCTTCTCATTTGTAAAACAAAAGATTTCAAAAGTGAGCATTTGTAGTGTTCTGTTTCTCTAGATTATAATCATTTTCTTGGGGGCAGGTTTCTTGGGGAACTTCTGGAGACAGCCTTCCTTTCAGTTCAGTTCAATAATCCCAAAATGCAGCCAGGACTTAAAGTCCATTTCCTTTATTATGTCCTTCAAAATCCTGCATCATTTCCTATGCACTGTTAGCTTTAGTAGAGGCCTATCTCTCTTCTTGACTTCCGAGAGGTCTTGTTCAAATGTCTCCAAATCCAAAGGTTAGTCTTTCAGCTTCCAGCCTCTTGTCCTCCCCAATGTCTTCAGCCAACACCACAGTGGAATCTCAAATGACTCTTTTTTATCATTTTTAAATTAATTTTATATTTATGACATTTTTGACAGTACATATGCATAAGTAATTTTTTACAACATTATCCCTTGTACTCCCTTCTGTTCCGAATTTTCCCCCTCCTTTCTTCCACCGCCTTCCCTAGATGGCAGGAATTCCCATGCATATTAAATATGTTATAGTATATCCTAGGTACAATATATAGGTGCAGAACCGAATTTTGTTGTTGTTGTTGTTGATGCAAAGGAAGAATTGGATTTGGAAGGTAAAAATAGCATGGGGAGAAAAACAAAAAATGCTAACAGTTTACATTCATTTCCAAGTATTCCTTCTATGAGTGTAGCTGATTCTGTCCATCATTGATCAATTGGAATTGAATTAGCTCTTCTCTATGTTGAAGATATCCTCTCCCATCAGAATACATCCTCATATAGTATTGTTGTTGAAGGGTATAATGATCTCCTAATTCAGCTCATTTCACTCAGTATCAGTTGATGTAAGTCTCTCCAAGCCTCTCTGTATTCATCCTGTTGGTCATTTCTTACAAAACAATAATATTCCATTACATTCATATATCATAATATACCCAACCATTCTCCAATTGATGGGCATCCATTCATTTTCGAGTTTCTAGCCACTACAAAAAGGGCTGCCACAAACATTTTGGCACATACAGGTCCCTTTCCCTTCTTTAGTATTTCCTTGGGATATAAGCCCAGGAGTAGCACTGCTGGATCAAAGGGTATGCACAGTTTGATAAATTTTGGGGCATAATTCCAGATTGCTCTGGATTCTTTCACAACTCCACCAACAATGCATCAGTGTCCCCGTTTTCCCACATCCCCTCCAACATTCATCATTTTTTGTTCCTGTCATCTTAGCCAATCTGACAGGTGTGTAGTGGTATCTCAGAGTTGTCTTAATTTGCATTTCTCTGATCAATAGTGATTTGGAACACTCTTTCATATGAGTGGAAATCGTTTTAATTTCATCATCTGAAAATTTTCTGTTCATATTCTTTGACCATTTAGCAATTGGAGAATGGCTTGATTTCTTATAAATTAGAGTCAGTTCTCTATATATGTTGGAGATGAGGCCTTTATCAGAACCTTTAACTGTAAAAATGTTTTCCCAATTTGTTACTTCCCTTCTAATCTTGTTTGTATTAGTTTTGTTTGTACAAAAGCTTTTTAATTTGATGTAATTAAAATCTTCTGTTTTGTGATCAATAATAATTGCTAGTTCTCCTTTGGTCACAAATTCCTTCCTCCTCCACAAGTCTGAGAGGTAAACTATCCTATGTTAGTCGAATTTATTTATGATCTCGTTCTTTATGCCTAAACCATGGACCCATTTTGATCTTATCTTAGTATGTGGTGTGAAGTGTGAGTCCATGCCTAGTTTCTGCCACACTAATTTCCAGTTTTCCCAGCAGTTTTTTTTTTTGTTTCTTTTGGTTTTTTTTGTCAAATAATGAATTCTTATCCCAAAAGTTGGGATCTTTGGGTTTGTCAAACACTAAATTGCTATTTTTATTCACTATCTTGTCCTGTGAACCTAACCTATTCCACTGATCAATTAGTCTATTTCTTAGCCAATACCAAATGGTTTTGGTCACTGGTACTTTATAATATAATTCTAGATCAGGTACAGCTAGGCCACCTTCATTTGATTTTTTTTTTCATTGCTTCCCTTGAAATTCTGGACCTTTTCTTCTTCTATATGAATTTTGTTGTTATTTTTTTAGATCATTAAAATAGTTTCTTGGGAGTCTGATTGGTATAGTACTAAATAAATAGATCAGTTTAGGGAGTATTGCCATCTTGATTATATTCACTTGCCCTATCCAAGAGCACTTAATGTCCAATTATTTAAATCTGACTTTATTTTTGTGGCAAGTGTGTTGTAATTTTGCTCATATAATTCCTGACTTTCCCTTGGTAGATATATTCCCAAATATTTTATACTATCTACAGTTATTTTGAATGGAATTTCTCTTTGTATCTCTTGGTGTTGGATTGTGTTCGTAATGTATTAAAAATGCTGAGGATTTATGTGAATTTATTTTGTATTCTGCAACTTTGCTAAAGTTCTGAATTATTTCTAATAGCTTTTTAGCAGAATCTTTGGGGTTCTCTAAGTATATCCTCATATCATCTGCAAAGAGTGTCAAATGACTCTTGACTCTGAATCTCCTAGAGTGTGAGAATCAGACTCTGCCTCCAAGAGTGGGCTTGTAAGTATTCCCTGGGCTTGTGGGAGCTCCTTAGAAGTATGCTTAAAGGTGTGAATCTCATGGAATTCTTTTAAGTACATTACTGAACTAGAGAACTGTTAAGTACCATGCTATATTAGATAATTATATCCATTCCAGTCACTTAGCACCTTATAAGAATCCTAACAAGCATTTTTCTTTAAACTTTTGTTTTTGAGTATGTGGCAATTGATATTAAGTGATGTGCCATTATCACACCTATTAAGTGTTAAATTTCTGAATCTAGATATGAACTCAGGTTCTCCTGACTCCAGGAGTGGCACGTTATCCACAGTGCCATCTAGTTGCCCCAATAAGCAAGCTAGTTTCAGTAGGAAAATATCAAGATTTTGATTTTCTCTTTTTCTTAAAATGACATTTAATGTCATAGCATCATTTAATCAGTTTCTCATTAGATCTTTTTTAAAATATCTCACCATATAATGTTTTCTCTATAAAGGCTCAACTATTTATAATATTATTATAGCCATTAGATGTGGGTAAATATTTCCCCAAGATTGGTACAGTTTTGCTTCTCTCAGGGTTGAATTTTTAAAAAGTCATCAATGCAATGGAATCATAGCATTTCCCCCCAGGTGTTTTCTTCCCCTTTGCCTCTCCATTTTTCATCTTTTCCTCTTTCCCCTCCATCCCTCTTTATCTGCCTGTCTTTGTCTGTTTCTCTGCCTCTCTCTCTTTCAACCCTCCCTGTGAAGACATAGCCTTTGATATGTAGCTATCAACACAATGAACCAGGAAAGAAGAAACATTAAGATACTGGTAGCTATGTGTTCATAAATACCATGGCTACTTTGAATTTATTTTTTTAAATGTATTAAAAGGTAGAACAGCCTCTGCCCCCGACACCTTATACATATCTCTTGGAAATACTTCAAAGTAGATTTTTCTCATCTCAGTGATGCTTCTATCTTTAGTAAACTTTCTGAGTTCTAGTTCATTAATCCCTGAATAATCAATCCTTCCAGGTCCACAAATTTTTTTAAATGTCAACAGTATATCTTTGCCTCATCATTCCTGGAAATTAGCTGCCTCAAAGCTTTTATGGCTTTACTTTGCCTACAAAAAATTGGGGATATTTGTGCAGGTTTCCCAAACTAGATAGTATTCTTTTACTTTTAAATTATGTTTCTGAACTCTGCTGAGAGTAAAACAATTGTAGATAACGGTTATAGTAATCAAATGTGATTGTCAATATCTAAGAATTTAAAAGAAAATCAAAGTATTTCCTATCTATCTAAATAGCTCTTTCCTGTTAAGATTCTTTGTTACTTGAAGCATGAATTGCAAAAATATTTCCAAAAGATATGAGGTACAGACTGACTTGTACTTAGCAACATAGAGTAAGTAAGAAAACTATTAAACAGTAAAATATGGGACCTTGAAACAAGTAGATTATTTAAAAATTGAAGTAAGAATAAAATTACAGTCCAAGGGCATTCTTTATGGTGTCCTAATTCCTTATACTGATAAATTGAAGAGAATATACACATGATTTGCTCAAAGAAACAGTTTAGTTGATTTCTGGGTCATCTTGAAGTTAAAATGAAGTACAGTTTTCACATCAATGAATTTCTGTATTTTTGATTCCTAAATTATGGAATAGAAAAAAAATTCCCCAAAAAATAAAGAGCTCTATTCGTTGTGAAAAGAGATCAGAAAATTAAAGTCATAAGACATCTATTCAAAAATGTAAACAATTTCCTGTAGAAAAAATATAAAGGCAACCCCCTCAAAAAATAAACATTTCTTTTAAAGCTTAATAACTTCAGAGTATTTCCATATATAGGGAAATGAAGGGTAAACAATGGCAGTGTTAAAACTTATACACTGGAATCTTTAAGGTGAAGGAGGATGTAGAAGTGCCTTCTTTATGGAAGATTTTGCTGAATTCTCCTGTAAATACAGATGTCTCCACATGTAGAATTTGCATTTTTCTAAAGTGTTTATTAGATAGTACTGGAAACTATAAAATGCTATTATTGATAACAATAATAATAATGATAGCCATCAAAGTTTTCAAAGTACTTTAGAACTATTACATTGAATCATTATCTTTCATGTTTCTTCTGAAAACCATGTGTCTCCAATTTGTTGTGTATTTCTGAAGGCTTTCTAGATCATACTATAAAGCTTATTATAACCAATTTGGCTTTCATGCTATGTTTTCTAACAATTAAACAAACAAAAAATCCAAAGAAAACGATGACAAAGTAAATTTCAATGAAAACTCATCATTTAACACCTTCCATAATTAAAAACAAGCTAAAATTATAAGATACTTAGTGCCAATATTGAAACAGGACATCTGCCTTAACACTCTCTTGTGAAAAACCTGAATGTAGAGTAAGAAAAATTTCTAATCTATTTAAAATAGCCTAAATTTCTATTGAAATACAAAAAACTTTGTTTTATTCGATGCTACCAGATTAATTCTTGCAATCCTTTGGGAGTTCTCATATTCCTTTAAATGCATCTTCTTTAATATTTTTTAAATAAAATTCAGATAATTATAAGATTAAAAGTACGATAACTTTACATTAGTACAAGACCGTAATGATCGGGCTAGGTTTCTGGGGGAACTCTGGACAGGCCTTGGTCTTAGCAGGATAGACACAAAGAGAATGGTCAGGAATAGAGTCTAGAGTCTTTATTATGGCCCAGTCTTGATCTTAGTGGAGGAGTGCTAAAGGCAGGAATAATGTAATCTCATTATCAGTCCTCTCAGCCTTTATATACCTTAGTACAATTATATCATTACAGCATACTGAATATGTGTGAATTAGAGAACCATGACATCACCATACTAAGTATTAAGTGTTTATGAGAACTAGAGAACCATCAGCTCATCAATTTCACTAAGTTAATACCTTGTTGTAAGTATCCTTGTTTCAAGTATACTTCTCCAGAGCAGAGGTGATAAAGCCCTCCCTGACTTCTCAGGAAGGTGAGAACACCACATTAGGTACTGTTAGCATATTTCCTCTGGATTGAAGTGTCTGACTTGAAACAGATATACATAAATTCATCAACATGTGAGATATTACACAAGCACATAGTAATATAACACAGGATAGTAATGATGTAACAAACAAGATGAATCAACATAGTGATATAATAAACAATATGAATATACCAGTCTATAGGTCCTAGAAGGAGGGTATATAAATAACAATCACACATACACCTCTTTCAGCAGCCAAGAGATAGGCCAAAACCAATCTATTGTCCATTACTTAGGGATTCCAATGATATCTGGGGGTTTTAAAATCCTACAACACTCTCATCATGTCTCAGGGAATCCAATGATTCCTGCTGGTTTTGAAGTCCTACATCAGTCTCATTAACAATTTGTGATGTTCAGTGTCATACTTTTTCAATGATACATGTCGTCAAAGTTGGAACCATGCGCTGTTTATTGGGTCTTTTTCTTTGTTTCAAGGGTCTTCTCCTTTTCTGTCTCTCTGAGCAACAAGGTGAATATGGTTTGTTGGCATCCATCTGATTCCATCTCCATCTGTAGAGACACAAGCAAACCCTCTCCCCCAAGTGGTGAACCTATCTGGTCCCTTCCATCCACTTTCTGGATCTCTCTACATGACCTTATGATTATCTAAATATAGTGGAGCTGCTCGTTCTGGTGGGATATAAAATCTGTCTGCCAGACCAGTGCATCTTTATCAATGACCAAAAGATTAATAGTATAAAGAGCTAGATTTAAAAGTTTTCTAGGGTTATCTGTGGCTCCCCCTTTCTTTTGTTTTTGAATGACTGTCTTGATTTCTCTATTTCTCCTCTCTATTATTGCCTAACCTTGAAGATTAAAAGATATGCCAGTAGTGTGTAAAATCTGATACTGTACAAAAAAGTGTGTAAAATGTATAGAAGTATATGCAGTCCATTATCTGTTTTTATTGCTTGTGCTATACCCATAATTTCAAAAGTTTGTATAAGTACTAAGTAACCACTCAGGCTGTCCCTTTTGCTGCTGGTATTGCAAAAGTAAATCCTGAAAAGATGTTTGCTACAACATGGATAAAAAACAGACAACCAAAAGATTTATAATGGGTCACATCCATTTGCCAAATTTCATTGGGTTTCAAACCACCAGGTTTTTTCCTGGAGGGAGCATAGGAGCATTGAAAGGATGGCAAGCTGTACAGGCTTTTACTATGCTCCTAGCTTCCTCTTTTGTTATCTCAAACTGCAAATGTAAAACTCGAGCAGCCTGATGATATTTAGAATGAGATTCTTGGGCTGCCTGAATAAAAGGAGTATTAGCAAACATGGTTAGAAGGCCCTTTGAATTTCCATAAAAAAATAGGACCTGGAAATTCACTATAAGAGTGGACATGCAAGATATAAATCTTACCTGGATGCTTTCTCACTTGCTCTTGAAGTTCCTTAAAGAGCTGATATGTATTAGAGGCTACACATTTTATTTGGGTTGTGCAATTCTTTGTATCACACCTACTGAATAAACTGAATCAAATATTATATTTACATCTCTTGCATAATTAGTAAGAGCTAACATGATTGCATACAATTCATCCTACTGAGTGGACTAAAAAGGAGTTCTGACAACTCTCTTTAAAGTTAAGTCATGAGACTATACAGGACAAATGTTATGTTTGGATGTATCTGTAAAGATAATTGGTCCTTTAAGAAGAACCTTAGAAACCTTTTCTTCAAAAATGTATTGCCAATTATGTGATAGCTGGATTATCTTTAATGGAGATCTATGTATAAAAGTTGGAGCTGTGCCCAACAAAATCTGCTACTCTGGGATGGTTTCACAGCATACATTAATTTGTGCATTGGTATAAAAGGTGTATATCTTGTCAGATCTTATCCCAGATAATTGTACTACTTTTAATGGCCTTTAATAAAATTCTAGCCACAAGCACTGCATAAGGAGTAAGGCTTTGTTCTGTTTGTGCTTGGAGGTTCACCCACTCTATCACACTGTCTCCTTGAGGAAGGACTGATGCAGGTGCTTCTTTTGTAGCAAAAACTGATATTTCCAAGAGTTTCTGAGGAACTATTTCAACCACTTTGGGTAAAGCTAGTTCAATACTCTCAAAGCTTCTTGAGCTGGCGTGGTGAGTTTAAAGGAGTGTTTCCCTTTAAAATGTCATATAATGGTTGTAATTGATAGGTGGTTAAGTCTAACACTTGATGCATCCATTGAATATCTCCTACCAACTTCTGAAAGTTATTTAAAGTGTATACTTTCTCTGTTCTTAAAGAAAGCTTTTGTACTGTAACCACCTTAGGATATACTTCATATCCTAAATATTGAAAAGGAGCGTGCCTTTGAATTTTTTCTGGAGCTAAATGTACTTTGTATTTCCTTAGTGTTTCTATGGCCTTTTGTAGACATTTTCTCTTCAGGTGCACACCCCAAGATATCATCCATGTAATGTAATAACATTACTTTTGGAAATGCTTTTCTTACTGGAGTAAGAGCAGCAGCAACATACATTTGACACATAGTAGGGCTATTTTCCATTCCCTATGGCAAAACTGTCCATTCATATCTTTTATAAGGCTCAGCTAAATGAATGCTGAGTACTGAAAAAGCAAATCTTTTCATATCCTCTTTATATAGATGGTTAGAATAGAAATAATCCTTAATGTCTATAATCTAAAGAGGCCATTCTCTAGGCAATTGAGTAGGAGATGGAAGTTCAGAGTTCAGGCTGAAGAGTTCCCATAGTTTCCATCTGGTCATTTACTTTTCTTAAGTCAGTCAACATCCTCCATTTCTTTTTCTTTTTTCTTTTTTTTTTTTTCTTTCTTTCTTTCTTTTCTTTTCTTTTCTTTTCTTTTTTTTTTTTTTTTTTTTTTTTTACAACAAATACAGGGGAATTCCAAGGACTTAGATAAGGTTGTAAGTATCCTTGGTCAAGTTGCTCCTGTACTATATCTAATAAGGCCTGAATTTTATCACTTGTTAAGGGCCAATGTTCGATCCACACTGGTGTATCACTTTTCCATCAAATGGGAACAGTTGAGAGTACAGACAGGCCTTCAATAGCACTCCTGACCAAAAATCTGAAGTACTTATTTGTAATCCTGTTGTAAGATTTTTCTTCCCCATACATTGATGGGGATTTTTCTTATTACAAAGGAAGTAAAATCTCCTTTTTCACTTCAAATATCCACCTCAACAGGGTAGCACTAACCTCAGCTGTTATGGATCCTACTATCCCAGGTGCATAAGTGTCTGCTTTAATATTTGGCCAATGTCTGGGCCAACTAGCATCTCTAATGACTGTATGATCTACATCTGTGTCTACCAACCCTTTCAATGTATGCCATTTACAGAGATAGTGATCATAGGGCAGTCAGCTGTAATGGCAGCAATTCAGAATATTCCTGAATTCTGTTGCTAGGAGTCAAAATATGGATAAATATCACCAAATTGCCTATTAGAAGTAAGCTTTGGGTCTTGTTCTCCCCCCCCCCCCGTCTTCTATGCCAATATTGAGCTTCCAGCTGCCCTACTTTATCATATTGAAAGCATTGAGGAGTCTCTCTGGAAATCCCTTGACAAAAGGGACCCTATCTTCCCATGTTCAGATCTTGAAATGTCTGCATCATAGCTTGGGCATAAAAAGGTATTTGTTTCCATTGTGGCACAGCATTTTATGATCTCATCTAAAGGAGCACCCTTATATAGTCCTAGTATAATTCTTCTACAAATTTCATTAGAATTTTCTTTAGAAAGTTGTCTTATCATAATTTCTGTTGCTTCATTTTCACCAATAGTTCATATGGCAACTGTATGCAGACATCCCATGAAATCAGCAAAGGTTCTTTGGACCTTGTGCTATTTTTGTGAAGGCTTCCCCTCTATCTTGTCTTTTTGGGAGGATGCCCCATGTTTTGATAGCAGCAGCAGCAATTTAGTCATATGCTGCTATAGGGTAATTATTGTATGCTAAAGTGTTTGCATAAAGACCTAAACCTGCTAGTTGACCAAAGGTGACTGGTATATTAACTCCAGATTGAGTATTTTGTTGGGCTTGTATTCTACAGAGTTCACTATACTCAGAAAACCACAATGCATTTTGTCCAGGTTCTAAATATATCCTTGCGATGGATTCCAATCATTAGAATTAAAACTTCAAAAGTCAAATTCTCTAATAGCATCTTAACATAAGAGGATGTAGACTCATAAAGAGTGCAGGCGTTTTTTCAGATCTTTGACAATTTCCAAATTAAACAGAGTGTATTTTCTTTTTTCTTGACCTGAAAACTCTTCAATCACAGGGTATGCCTCTCTTCTCAAATAAGATGTATCCTGTCCTTCATTTTTAACTTTAATTAATGCCTTTTGTAATCTTGTCATAGGCAGTGGACAAAGCTGCTGCATTGATTGAGAAGCACCACACTCCTTAATTTCATCAGCACTGTACTTAACTCCTTTCTTGTCCAATTCTTCATGCTTTTCAGCTTCTTTGTCAGTACCATCCCCCTCCTGCTCTTTCTCCTTTTTCCTTATTTTAGAACTTATGTAATTCCTTATAGCTAATTGTATTACGTTGCATATATAAATGTTTTCTTAGGAATTGAATCAGGACCATTATTTTTGTAATATTCAAATTGTTAATCTCGCACTAGTTTCCATTATCTGGCTCTAATTTTTTTCCTTAGAGAGCCAAGGAGATGTGTATTCTAATGTATCTAAGAGTCCAATGATCTGCTCCTAAGTTACCAACAAACTTTGCTTCTTTATTACCATAAATATGCATTATACACACTTCCCTTGGGGTGGGGAAGGCTCTTTTCTTAGTATTTGCCCCATTTCAGCTAAAAAATGAAAGTGATAGCTTACCCTATTTCCTGTTCACAATCACTTCTCTACTGAATTTACAAGTTTGTCCATAGAGCTGCTGAGTGTAGGTCCTTACATCCACATTTGGGCACCAAAATGTAATGTTTGGGCTAGCGTTCTAGGAGATCTCAACAGACTTTGGTCTCAGCAGGATAGACACCATGAAAATAGTCAAAAATAGAATCTAGAGTTTTTGTTCTGAACCAGTCTTGATGTTACTAGAGAAGTGCAGGAGGCATGAGAGACACCAGGAGGATCATCAAAAATGAAATCTCTCACTTCCAGTCCTCTCAGCTCTCATATACTTTAGTACAATTACATCATTACAGCAAACTGAATATGTGTGTACTAGAGAACCATTATATCACCACACTAAGTACTAAGTGCTTATGTGACCTAGAGAACCATCATCTCATCAATTCCACTGAGTTAACATGTTGTTGTAAGTGTCCTTGTTTCAAGTATACTTCTCCAGAGTTCCAGCCCTCTACAAAAGACCTTTTAGATTTCATTTTACATAAACTCATATACTTATTCAATGCCATTCCAATCAAACTCCCAAGAAATTATTTTACAGACCTAGAAAAAATAATAATAATGTTATTATGAAATGGTCAAGAATTTCAATTAATTAATTAATTAAAATATAAATGAAGGTAGTTTAGCTGCATCACATCTAAAATAATATTATAAAGCCCTGATCATCAAAACCATTCGCTAAGAAATAGAGTAGTTGATCAGCGGGAATAGGTTAGGTTCACAATACACAACAGTCAATGACTATAGTAATCTAGTGTTTGGTAAACCCAAAGAGCTTTATTTCTGGGATAAGAACTCATAGTTTGACAAAAAATGCTGGAAAAATTGGAAGAAAGTATGGCAGAAGCTACAAATTTACCAATATCCAACATCCTATAAGATAAGATGAAAATGGATTAATAATTTAGACCTAAAGAATGATACAGTAAACAAATAACATTTTAATATAATATTGAATAATATTCAAGCTTGTTTCACCCCCGATCTTAATCCCACCTTAAGACTTTACAAAATAGAAACTTTAATGAAAATCAAGGGCCTGTTTTATTATTGTTTGCTCATTTATACAAAATATTATGCTTGTAAAATACATCTGCCACTCATATTTTCCTACAATCATGAGAGCTAGTCTCCAAATAACAGCAGCCCTTTATTACTCTGTGATTCTATTTTTCTCTTTAGATGTGTGAAATCATGCTGTTCACCCAAGATGAAATATATGGCAGGTAAAAGAATATTAGCTGTGAAATAGAGGCTTTGACAGTTCCTCAGCTAAACATTTCTAATAGAAAATATCTCACCATTAACTATTAAACACGTACTACATAGAATGAAATATAAGAAAATAACATCAGCAAAATGTACTAGGTACAAACTTACATGTTATTTATATATGTAAAAATCTGTGGGTAAATAGAAACAATACTCAGTTTATAAGGATCTCATACACACAAACTCTTCCATTGTCTTGTCCTTCTCTGCTGCTGCCAGTAAGAAATCCCACTATTTCTATCATCGGATTCATTATAGAAGTACTTGGAATTCTTGGAGCAGAGATTCTTAATATTTTATGTGTTTTCTTTTGGTAATTTGGTGAAGACAAAGATGTCTTCTCATAACTATATTTTAAATAAATTAAATGTTTACAATTACCAAGGAAATTTGTCATGTTGAAGCACAGTTTTATATATATATATATATATATATATATATATATATATATATATATATATATATATATATATATATATATATATATATATATATATATATATATGTGTGTGTGTGTATGTATATATGTATGTATGTATGTATATGTTTGTGTATGTACACATATAAGTGTGTGTATGTATGTATGTATTTATGTATCTATTCCACAGTTTCCAGGTTACAGACTTATTTTTAGAAATAGACCTAGATTTTCAAATTAGGAGAAAGAAAAAACAAATTGAAAAAAATAATAACATAGTATTTAAATCCTGAATTGAAACCCCTTACCTTTGTTGTCATTATCTCTTGATCAAAAACATCTAATTTGCATTGATCCATTCTTAAGTAGCAACTTTCCATTTTGAAAAAAAAAAAGAAGCACTCATTAGAAGTTTACAATTGTTATTTATACTTTACTAAAATCATTTCTTAAAATTCACTTATTTAATATTTCCCCAGTTACATTAAAACCATTTTTTTACATTTGTTTTTAAGACTTTTGAGTTCGAGATCTTCTCTCTTATCCCCAGACATAATTAAGAAACCACATGTGAAGTTAAACAAAACATTTCTATAAAAGTCTAGTTGTGAAAGAAAACATAGATTTCTCACACTAATGAAAATAAAAATCTCTAGGAAAATTAAGTTAAAAATAGAGAGATGGAGAGAGAAATAGAAAATTATTTGATCTCTATTCAGATTCAATCAATTCCTTCTCTGTGTATGAACAGGATTTTCATCATAAGTCCTTCAGAATAGTTGAAAATGATTGTTTACAGAGAATAACAAAGTAATCCTGGTCATCCCAGAATATTGCTATTATGCTTTATGTACAGTATATTTCACTTTGTTCAAGGAGGACTTTCCAGGTTTGGTTTTATTTTGTTTTGTTTTGTTTTTCCCTTGAGAGCATCTTGCTCATCATTTCCCAGAGAACAAGAATATTCCATAAAAGAAACTTGCTTTGACAGTGTTTTTGCAATTACTATTACTACTCATATTTCCACCTCCACTTATTCTCCCTTTCCTTTCACCCTGTTCCTCCTCAAAATTGTTTTATTACTAGCCACTCCCTTTCCCAATATGCCCTCTCTTTTATCACCCTCCCCCCTTCCCATATTTCATTTCCCTCCTAATTTTTTATACAGGATTAAATAGATTTCTACACCCCTATTGAGTATGTATATTATTTATTATTTGAGCCAATGCAGATGAAAGTTAAGGTTTACTTACTCAGTCTCTCCTTCCCCTTTTCCCCTCCACTGAAAAAGTTATTTCTTGCTTCTTTGTTATAGCAGATAATTTGTATCATTCCACTTCTCCTTTTCCCTTTCTCCCAGCACATTCCTTTATTACTCCTTATGTCCATCTTTATTTAAAAAATATCGCAAAATTATTTTGAACAGATACTTTCTCAGTTAAAATCAGCAAATTATTTAAAAGATAGAAATTGTCTTTGGATAGGAAGGGAAAGAGGTAAAGGTAGGAAGAATTTGTAAATTAAGACATAATAAAAATGAAGATTGGTAGGAAGAGCTCAGATAGGCAGCTTAATTCGGTAGAAGTTCAGTGTGTACCTGAGAAGATGATCTTTAGGACATAAAGACAACAAAAGAAATTTATAAAGATAATAATAAAGCACCTAGGTTTTTTGTTTTGTTTTATTTTGTTTTGCCCAAGGCCAACCCCATAATTTAGCTTGGTGTATCTGTTGTATGATTTTACTGCCTTTGTGGCAATTCATTCTGTAATTTTGAATACTGTTCTTTGTCTCTCTTTTTCTCTCTGTCCTTTTCTGTCTCTATCTCTGTCTTTCTCTCTTTAACTCTCTCTCTCCCATCTTGCCTCCTTTATTGCTACGTTATTATCCTTCTCTTCTTGCTTTCTGAATGATTTCATCTACTTGTTATATTAATGATTTATTAATGACTTTTTATAGATATGTCTCTACAAGTTAAATCAGTCTTATCCATGAATTTTTATTCATCTTCCACACTGGAACCTTTGTTTCAAAGAACTCAAATAGACAATAAACCACATAACTACATTAGTCTCTATTCTATTTTTCAAATTTACCAAAGTACATGATATGATTAAATGGACAGTTAATCCCTTGAGATGCTTTGTAGGTATCTTGCTAAAAAGATCAAAAGTGAACTCTACACTGAAGAATCTAAAGTGAATGGCAGATGTCTTTACTAAAGCCATCATAAAAGGCAGTGGCAAAAATTATAAAAGCCATTTTGATTTTTATGTAATGTAATGAATTTGTAAATACTTATCATATATCTAGAAGGCCATATAAACTCAAACTACACAGCCATACATATACCCAGATGTATATATTTGTGTTTCTTCTTCCTTACCCCATATTCTTATCTTTCTATCCATTCAGTTGCTCTTTGTTCTAAGGATAAATCTTTTGTTTCATATCAACAGCACCTTGGATAACATTATCCATTCTGAAGGACTTATGATTTCATTAGTGTAAGTAATTTCCAGTGTAAAAATATCTTCCTCTGAAGCTCAATTATAACAGTATCTAAGTTTTATAGAGTTGCTTGCCAGGATAAACAATGATTGCATTAAGTAACATTTCAAATAAATAACCTCCAACAGACATTTTCGTGGAAAATTGTGATGTCATTTTTTGGAGGAAATATATATATATTTTTTAAGTACTAGTTTCATGAAATAAAGGCAACTGACCTTGAATATCATGATTTTAAAACTAGGATATTTGTGATTCATTTTAGCAGGCCAAAATAATCAAATCAGAAAATAATCAAACTTAAGGTGTTAAGGTGTTAATTTGTTCTTAATTTCTATAGTGAGTGATATAAAAATTCTTTCAGGTGTGAAATAGAAAGCCATCTGGAATATTATATTTGCATATAAAAACTCAAAACAACTAATTTCCAATAAGACAATGTCACTATTATAGCATATAAAAATGTAGTGTGTAACATAATAATTTAAATATATTATTTGAGTATAACAAAACATTTTAGCATCATGAACAGATAGTAGTAACTGACCACTTTGTGTAACTCAACAATATGTGGTTGTATCAGAATGTTTATATATAACTTTCAAAGTACTAACATATCTTAAATTGCTCCTGTTGTGTAAGAACATGAAAAGTATTATACACACATCTAAATCATTTTAAATACATTCTTATAAAGTCAAGGATAAAGTTAGGGACATATTTATTCCCTAGCATTTTCATGTAGGAAACCACGCTATCCAATGAAAAGATCGACTGGAACCTGTTGTATATTGTTGCAAAGACAACTTCTTATGAAATCATATCAAATCAAAATGAACAGAATCTTAATTTTCCAAATATAATAGAAAACATTTATTCTTTAGGCAACCTGGCATTTCTTCAAAGCTGGAAACAATTATAAATTCAGCAAAATCATTTTGTTCTAATATTGATGTATAACTTGATTCAACTTCTCTTATCTAATTTAAAAATAAGAACTTAAAATATTTGATCTTATTTTTCTCCAGGCTTTGATTTTATCAGAGAAAAGCCATAGGTCATTGCAACTACTTATTAAAAGTCAACTTTATCACTAAAATTTTTCTGATATATCTCTGTTTAAATGTGAGAAAAAATCAAAAATAAATGGCTACTTTTTTCCCCTAACATGTACAAGAAACTATTTAGTTTGTTTTTAATTTGCTTACTGTTCATCACAAGAATAAGTGCCAACTTATTCAAGTGACATAAATCTTAGACCAAAAGCAGCTTTACCAAAGCTAGAAAGAAAACCTAGATCGAGTTTTTTGGTTATTTTTCTTGCTGTTATGTTCTTTAAATTACACTAAAACATATTCAAAGATAGTTATTTTTAAAAGTTTTACTTCATAGACAGACTTTTATTTTTTTTACCCAGTGTTTCTTTCTTAATTTCTTCTATTAATTCATTCTATTTATCTTTTCAGAAATGGTATCTATTACGATATAGTTTTATGAATATAATTATAAAGCTAATTTTAGAAGCAAGTAGATATAAATATTGGGAGATAAACTAATTAACTACTCATGAGTGGGATAAGCGAATTAAATAAAAATGGAATTCTAACTAAATTGCTTTACTTATTATTTAACATTAAACTAACAAATCATTACTTTATAGAACTACAAAAATTATTGCTGTTGTTGCCATCATGTATGACTATATGACTCCATCCACTTTTTGTACATGAAAATTTTATTGGCAAAGATACAGGAATGGTTTAACATTTTCTTTTTCAATATGTTGTACAGATGGGAAACTAAAGCAAATAGGGATTAAATGGTTTGTCCAGGGTCACAAATCTAGTAAGTGTCTAAGGCTGAATTTAAACTCAGATTTGCTAGGGTTCTATTCACTGCAAATGCAAATTCCTCTTCTAGTGCAACACAAGGTCAAGCATATAAATACAAATGATGGGGGGAAAGTGGAAATAAAGAGAGCTTACCACTCAAACTATAACTCAAAAAATAATAAAAGGTAGCTACTAGTTTAAAAATAGAAAGATTGGTTGATGGAACAGATTAGGTATACAGTATACAAAACCAAATTAATTTTGTAGTCTATTGTTTAATAAATTCAAGGCATAGGCTACTGTAGTAAAGGCTCACTATTCAACAAAATCTTCTTGGGAAAAAATGACAACTAGGCAGAAAGAGTATGATAGAAATTATGTTTAGATCAATGCTTCATCCTATATAAGTTAAGCTGCAAAAAGCTATATCATCTAAATAAGAAAGATCAAAAACAAACAAATTAAACCAGCAATGAAGAATTACATTTCACATTTCCAATTAGTGTAGCTGTTCATGAGCAAAACAAGGAACAGAGAAAGTTGCAAAATAGTAAATGGATAATTCTACGTATATAATTCTAGTAGTGTCTCTGTGTGTGTGTGTGTGTGTGTGTGTGTGTGTGTGTGTGTAATTATATAGTTATATAAATAAATGTAATGCAGATAACATAAAAGAGGAAACTTAACTGGCAAAAAATATATGTTGTAAATTAATCAGATAGAGAATTCATTTCCAAGATATACAAGGAAATTGTAATGTTCAGGCTAGCTTTCTGAAAGTCCTCTGGATGGGCCTTAGTCTCAGCAGGATAGTCACCACAAGGATGGTCAGGGATAAAATCTAAAGTCTTTATTGTTGTCTTCACAGTCTGTCTTCTTCATAGTCAGTCTGTATCTGTCACCCAGTCATTTATTTTTTGCTTAATCATATGTTTTTTTTTAATTATTTTATTTTTTATTTTATAATTATAACTTTTTTGGCAGTACATATGCATGGGTAATTTTTTACTACATTATCCCTTGCACTCACTTCTGTTCCGATTTTTCCCTTCCTTCCCTCCATCCCTTCCCCTAGATGGCAGGCAGTCTGATACATGTTAAATGTGTTATAGTATATCCTAGATACAATATATGTGTGCAGAACTGAATTTCTTGTTGCATAGGAAGAATTGGATTCAGAAGGTAAAAATAACCTGGGAAGAAAAACAAAAATGCAAATAGTTTACACTCACTTCCTAGTGTTCCTTCTCTTAGTGTAGCTGATTCTGTCCATCATTGATCAATTGGAACTGAATTAGATCTTCTTTTTGTTGAAGATATCTATTTCCATCAGAATAAATCCTCATGCAGTATTGTTGTTCTGCTTATTTCACTCAGCATCAGTTCATATATATTCCTCCAAGTCTCTCAGTATTCATCCTGCTGGTCATTACTTATAGAACAATAATATTCCATAACATCCATATACCACAATTTACCCAACCATTCTCCAATTGATGGGCATCCATTCATTTTCCAGTTTCTATCCACTACATAAAGGGCTGCCACAAACATTTTGGCACATACAGGTCCCTTTCCCTTCTTTAGTATTTCCTTGGGATATAACCCAGTAGAAGCACTGCTGGAACAAAGAGTATGCAGAGTTTGATAACTTTTAGGGCATAATTCCAGATTGCTCTACAGAATGGCTGGATTCGTTCATAACTCCACCAACAATATATCAGTGTCCCAGTTTTCCCTGCATGCCCTCTCACATTCAACATTATTTTTTTCTGTCATCTTAGCCAATCTGACAGGTGTGTAGTTGTATCTCAGAGTTGTCTTAATTTGCATTTCTCTGATCAATAGTGATTTGGAACACTCTTTCATATGAGTGGAAATAGTTTCAATTTCATCATCTGAACACTGTCTGTTCATATTCTTTGACCATTAATCAATTGGAGAATGGCTTGATTTCTTACGATTTAGAGTCAGTTCTCTGTATATTTTGGAAATGAGGCCTTTATCAGAACATTTAACTGTAAAAATGTTTTCCCAGTTTGGTGCTTCCATTCTAATCTTGTTTGCATTAGTTGTGTTTGTACGAAAGCTTTTTAATTTGATGTAATCAAAATCTTGAGCCACCAGGAGGATGGCCAAAGATGGAATGACTCATTTCCAGTTCTCTCAGAGCTTAAATACCCTATTACAACTACATCATTACAGCATACTCAATATGTGTGAACCAGAGAACCATTACATCATCAGGCTAAGTACTAAATATAAGTATACTAAAGAACTATCATCTCATGAATTCCACTGAGTTAACACCTTTGTTGTAAGTATTCTTGGCCATTCCAAGTTCTTTTGCCTTTTGGAATATCAGATTCCAGTGCCTTCAATTCTTTAATGTGGAAGCAGCTAGATCCTGAGTGATCCCTATTGTGGCTCCTCGGTATTAAAGTTTTGTTTTTTTGTTTATTTTTTTCCCTGGCTACTTGTAATATTTTTTCTTGTCTGATAGTTCTGAAATTTTGCCACAATATTTCTTGGAGGTTTTTAAATTTTTTTTTTTTTTTTATTTTAGGGTCTCTTTCACAAGGTGTTCAATGAATTCTTTCAATGCCTATTTTATCTTCTGATTCTATTATATCTGGGCAGTTCTCTTTGATGATTTCCTGTAAAATAGTGTCTAGTTTCTTTTATTCATCATAATTTTCAGGAAGTACAATAATTCTCAGATTATCTCTACTAGATCTGTTTTCATAGTTTGTTGTTGTTTTTTTCCTAAGTAGATAATTAACTTTTTTTTCTTTTTTTTGCATATTTTTGGTTTTCTTTGACTGATACTTGATGTCTCAACAAATCATTCATTTCTATTTGTTCGGTTCTGATTTTTAATTAGTTATTTTCTTCATTAGCTTTTTCTTTTTTTATCTTCTTTTTGTATATATACAATTGAGTTTTTAAATAAGTTCCTTTGCTCTATGGGATTTTTTTTTCCATTTCACTATTTTTTTACGAGTTATTTTATTTTTCCAATTCACAAATCTTACTTTCCTGGGAGTTCTTTATCTTTTGCAATTCACAAATTCTGTTTCCCTGCTCTTCCTGGGAGTTCTTTACCTTTTCCAATTCACATTTCAGTGAGTTGTTTTCTTTTTCCACTTTATCAATGTTTTCTTTCAATATACCTCTTCTGTACTCTCTTGCAGAGCTTCTCTTTCCTTTCCCCATTTTTCTTCTAGCTCTCTTTTAAGATCTTTTTATAATTTCTTCTAGGAGAGCCTTGTGCGATGGGGACCAGGTTACATCCCCTTTTGGGGTTTTGTCTGGAGACTGTCTGCTATTAGTCTCCTTGGTTGAAAACCTGCTCTATTTCTGTATAGAAGTTATCAATGGTTAGCATATGCTTGACTTTTTTACTCATTTTTTAAAAAGCTCTTAGGGTCTGCCTTCAGGTCAAGGAGGTTATCAGCTTCCTCTGCAGAACATGGATAGATGTATAGACAGTAGCTATATTGCAAACAGGCTACTAAAAAAGGCCAAACTGCCCTGGAGTCCTCCTGTGGCTAGCCAGGCAGAGCTCTTTCCCCTCTACTTCCCCTCTCTCCTCCCTCCCCCAGATGTGTGATGGCCCTGAGCAAAAGGAGGCTATACAGCTGTGCTATGGTCCATGCTGAGTCACTTTTGGCGCTGGTCGGGTGTAGCCAGATCCTATTAGACTCTGGCAAGTACACTCTACTTTTGGCTTTAACTTCTCTGCTGATGCACTGCTTTGCAACTAAAGCAGAGCAGCCAACCTGTAGTAGTTCTCCCTGCAAGTTTTCCACCCATGGAGACCACCTCAGCCCTGCTGTTCAGTGTGCTGGCCTCTGGTTCTGTCTCCCTATCTGAGCTGGCCTGCTCCCACCAGTAAGGACAAACCTTTTCTGGTGATTTTCCAGATTACCTTTGGCTGGTAATCTATTATACTCCCAATATTTGTGGATTTTATCAGACAAGCACTATTTCTGAAAGTGAATTTGGTAATTAGTAGTGAGTGCAGAAAGGGAGCTTATTATGGGGTATGTATCTTCTCTGCCATCTTGGCCTACATTCTTTTAATAAACAATTGAATGCACATTTTGTATCAGGTACAAGGTTAGGCTCAGTTTCTAATTCAAAAATATTTATGGCAGGGAGGCAGACAAAATATTGCAGAGAATAGTCAGGAATTCCCCAGTTTCCTTTGAAAATAACATTAAATTAAGCCGCTAAACAAATTCTAAGGTGCCATAACCCACAAAAAAATGGAGTGAAATAATTTTCAAGTTTAAATAACTGAGGTGTTAAAGAAAACTCTAGAATACTTTCTAAAAGGGGAGTAGAGTTCAAGGCATACTATGGCCCTCAAGTTAGTAGGAGGCTTTTAGCCACAGCATAGATGAACAACCTGGGATCACTAGATAAAAATTGTTATTTAAAGAATCTACCATCAACTGCAGGATAGCAGTGAACCCTTCAATCCCTGTGTAGAAGACAAATTGTCAAGCCTGGAAATCCAATGAGATAGGTGACTAAGCTGGGCCACCCTTGCACAGTGGACAAGCCCCAAGTACCTGAAGTGTTAGCAGGGAAAGCTTTAATCTTATTATCTACTGATTTACCTTTGACTTCATGAATCCATCACTATTCCCTATTCATATGATTGGAGAGTAAGGCCATGAACTTCACTCCTACTATTTAAAGAGGGAACTCATCTCACAACATTTGATTTCTTACCTTATTAGATTGTTTCACATTTTCTATGTCTTTTTATATGCTTCTTCCTTGGGGACATTGCTCCATTCTCTTCTCTTAGTTTTGGCTTTCTTTTATGTGTTGTCTGCCCCATTAGACTGTAAATCCTTCAAGAAAAGGTGTTGTCTTTCTTTGTTGTTCTATCTATATTTCTAATACTTAATAGAGTGCTTGGTTCACAGTAAAATGAAATAGTATCAAATAGTACAATTTACTGTCTTCCCTCATCTTAGAGTTCCTAATGTAATAAGGCTGTAATTATGTCTCTACATTTTTTGTTTAGAGTATTTGTAGGAAACAAGCAGACTTTTGGAAGTGATATTCAACAATGCAGTGCATCTTTATCATGTCAAAATTAACTGAACATATAACTATTTGAAATTCTGCTCTTTTTATTGTTTGTTCATTATGATTTTTTTTTCTTTTGTATAGCAAGATGTTTCTTTATAGGTTCTTTTTGCCAGGTATTTCCTGGTTACTTGTCAAAATGAATAAAGATTCCTTAAAATATATAAAAAATAAAATAAGCTTGTTCAACAATTCTCTGACCATAAATATTAGAGGAGTTCTAAAAATGGAAAGGTGTGATGGAAAAGTCTATCACATCTTCCAGCAAAGAGCTGAAATTAAAGAAGTCCAAATAAATGGTGAGATCTATTAGATATTTAAAAAATATTATATATATATATATATACAGAGAGAGAGAGAGAGCATAGTGTTGAATATATTAAGCCCTAGAATATTGAAAAAAATTTTAAAATAAATCTTTAGTTCAAGAATTGAACATTGAAGAATGAACAAAATGGATGAAGGATGCTTATTTGCCCTTTTTCAAAATATATTTGGATTGGCAAAATGTAATACTTTCCTATCGCTTTCTCTCTATATATATATCTATCTATATATCTATATCTATAGATATATAGATACAGATATAGATATATAGATACAGATATAGATATATAGATACACACACACACACACACACACACATATATATATATATGTGTGTGTGTGTGTGTGTGTGTGTGTGTGTATATATATATATATATATATATATATATATATATCTTGAACAGAATAGAGTTAGAGTGATGGACAATGATTTGGGTTGGGA
Organism: Sminthopsis crassicaudata; assembly: GCF_048593235.1. NCBI lineage: Eukaryota > Metazoa > Chordata > Mammalia > Dasyuromorphia > Dasyuridae > Sminthopsis > Sminthopsis crassicaudata. The sequence continues at coordinate 282,811,443 of NC_133619.1, forward strand.
AGTGAATAAAAGACAACAAGGTATACCACTCTGGAGAAATTGCAAAGCTTTTTTAATGACTTCAAAATTCTCATGAAAGCCAATATTTCATCTTTCATTAGTAATTATATCTTATTTTATGTTGGTAAGTAGTAATGAGGCAGTGTGTGCAATAGCTTCCAGAGAATTAAAAAAAAATAAATTTCACAGAAAAGACATAGAAAGCTGCATGACATTGCATAATGATACAAATTCACTTCAGCCCTGAGAACTCCAGAACATAGATGATAACTCTCAGGGTAATGGTATCGACACCAGAAGCAAGGAATATAGCCTTAATGTTTCTCCTGAATATTTGAAGAGTAAACACTAATTTCTCTAAATTGAATCTTCAATATTTCTGAATATATCTTCAACAAAGTAAACTGTTTTTAATTGGTGGAAATTTTCTGTTTATTTTTAGAAGAGTGACATATAATCAAAGATTTAAAATTATGTCATATTCATGTTAATAAGACATATCTTATTGTAATTGAAGAAGTATTTCTGAAGTATCAACTTTTCCTTTCTTTTCCTAAGTTGATGAACAATAGTCTTTTCACAGGCACCAGATAAAAATGAAATAACAGTAGTAGTTAAATTTTATACAATATTTTGAAATGTCTTATATTTGGAACATAACAGAAAAAATCATTTTCAGCTGTAATGTTTAAAGCTAACTTTTATACAACCTTTTAATATTTGGATGAATATAGATGGTGTGATTGGAAAATACTTTTTTTTTTATTTTTCATTTGGGAATCTACATTTTAGAATAATACCTTTTGTGGATAAATTATTTTCTATTCCATTCACATTTTTAATGAAGCCCTAATTTTCATACTTTGAGGCAGTGTGGATTGGCATCCTGTACTTCAAAGCATCAACATCTGTGGATCTTTGGAGTTCATAAAAGACATGAATAATCATAAGCTGTTTCATTTGGATAAGGACACAAAACTGTGACCTGGTAGCTAAATCATTCAAACTTCTTTCTTTGAAAATAGGTTGTCAACCTCTTGAGCTGAAAGAATGCCTTGGGTTTCACTTCCATTTTCCTGAAGTTTCTATTTTTATCTCAATATGGGAGAAGAGAAATTCAAATTCACCACTAGGATATAGTTTCAAATTATAATATGACAATATTGTAACAGGGTGCTACACTGAAGCATGGGTATTTTTTTCTCAGTCATAATGGATAACAAGAATGGTAGATTGGAGAAAGCTCATGTACTGGGTGCCAAAAATAAATAAATAGAAAAATAAGTAAATAAAAGCTGAGTTTGGCTTCTCCCATTAGTTTAAATTTTGGTGATAATGGATATCAATAGTTACAAAGAACCCAGCTATTTACCTCTTGACAGGAGTGGGGGAGAATTTGTTTTTCTCCTTCAAAGCTCCCACCAGATGCATTATTCAGCAGCTGAACTGATTACCTAGAAGAAGATGGGACATTGAACAGCTGAAGAGCCAGCACAAGAGACTTTGAAGTACATCTCAGGGAACCAAGTCACACAGATATAGAAAGGCAGGCGCTAAGACATGGAAGCAGCTTTATTGTCTGGTAGCAAAAAAAGAAAATAGCTTAAAGACTCAAGGGAGAGCAAGTCCTGGAAATTAAGAGCCAGGTTTTGCAGAAGTACAGATGTTGGTAGCCCAACTAAATACTCTGAAGAATTATTGCTCACTGTGAACTATTAGGTAACAAGGATGCCATGAGGAAATGAGTATTGAGTCTCTTGCCTCCCTCCTTTTTTGAGGGTAGAAATAAAACCTTGTCTTATAAGGCTACAATGTCCACTATTTGCTTCTCAGATGGGATAATAGGAATTGGGCAAGCATGTGGGAGAGTGGGAAATATCTCCCTTCTTAGTCTTTCCCTACCCCCATCATCCCTCTAAGTCCCATAGGAACTTCTCTCTTGAATTCAGCTTTTTCCAGAAATATTCTCTTTGGGGGCATGTTAGGTTTTTACTAAGTGCTAATGAGATAATGAGATATTAGGTTCTTACTAAGTGCTAAGTCGGTACTTGACAATTCTCTAGTAGCGGCCTTTACTGGGAGTTTTACTTGTGAATTCCTGGGGAAGAGCTTGCATGCTTAGGAGGAGCAAGTTCATTGGTTGAAGTAATTTTTCCCAGAAGCCCTTGCATTATCCCACGCCCATTCTCTGGGAGGATAAAAGAGGGCATCTCTGGAGGAAAAGAGAGTTTTGTCTGGACGAGACTTGAGGCTGCTCTCTGCAGGAAGGGAAGTTGGCTCTCTACAGGAAGAAAAATCTGTCCGAGAGATTTGAATTGGCACAGCAGATCTCCTCCCTGAGAGCGATCTGCAGCTTCTGGAGACAACAGCATGTTACATATTGGCGTCCACAACGTGGGGAAGGACTTTTGCTTATCCTAACAAGGACTTATTCTGAGCCCTTCAGAGGAGCTAGCCCAGACCTTCACATTTCAGGACTTATTCTGAGCCCTTCAGAGGAGCTAGACTGGACCATTGCAATTTGGCACCTGAACAGGGACAGACAGGATCCTGATTCCAGTGGAAAAGCCTCTGATCCAGATCTCAGTCTCTCTAACCCAGAATCGTGAGTAACAAGGAAACTTTGTTAAAGATTAAGTGAGCGTTATAATAGACAAATAAGGAACTTAACTTGTTAAGGGCTAACCCAGCAATCTCTTTTAGTGAAATGGGGCAAACGCCTTCTGTTCAAGGAAAATGTTTAGAGAGCATCATCAAGGTTATGAAAAACCAAGGATTGATTATAATTTTGGAGGAGATTACTGAACTTTTAAAAACTGTGAAGGTCATATGTCCTTGTTTTTCTCTGGAAAAAGAATTGGATCTAGATGAATGGGAATTAGTAGGAAAGCAATTAGGTGAACACTACAATTGCCCTTGTGATAGTTTGCCCTTTGGTTCCAGACCAAACTCCATTTCCAAAGATAAACTTCATACCTACAATTTAATCCAAATGGCTTTTAAAAATGTTATTCTAAAGGAAGAGAAGAAGGAGCAAAATGGGGAAGTGTCAACTAAACTAGGTGAAAAGGATGAATCAGATAACAATGAAGTTAAGTACAATTCTGAGCAACAGGAGCATTTCCCATCTCCTCCCTCAATTAACCCTTCAGGGGTGGAGCAAGAAGGAGGAGGGGAAGAGGCAGAAACACAAACAGAATTACCTGTGAAGCTGCCTAAGCCTATGACAAGATTAGAAAAAGCATTGGTTAAAGCTAAGAGAGAAGGACAGGATATAAGTGATTTTATACATGCATATCCTGTGATTGAAGAGATTGACTCTGTAGGTCAAAAAAGGAGAAGATATGCACCTTTAGATTTGAATAAAATTAAAGATTTGAAAAAAGGTTGTACCCTTTATGGGGCTACATCAGTTTATGTTAAAATGTTACTAGATGGTTTATCTTATGAAGTCCTAACCCCAAATGATTGGAAATCCATAGCAAGGACATGCCTAGAACCTGGACAAAATTTGTTATGACTTGCGGAGTTTCATGAATTATGTAAAATCCAAGTCAGATGCAATTTGGAAATAGGAGTTAACACACAAGTCACTTTTAAGCACTTAGCTGGTTAAGGTCAGCATGGAGAGAATTCAGAACAGATTAATTATACCATGACAATATATGAGCAAATTGCTAAGGCTGCAATAAAAGCTTGGGGTGTCCTCCCTGGACAGAAAGATCGCGGAGAGGCTTTCACTAAAATAGAGCAAGGACCCAATGAACCTTTTGCAGATTTTGTGGGATGTTTGCAAACTGCTGTCAAAAGAACTATTAGAGAAAATGCAGCTAAAGTAATAATGACCAGACATCTGGCTAAAGAAAATGCCAATGAGATTTGCAAAAGAATTATATGGGGACTAGACAAAGATGCTTCTTTAGAGGAGATCATAAGACACTGTGCTACAGTGGGAACAAATGCTTTTTACACCTGGACGATGATGAACATAGAAAGACATGGTCCCTCCTGGCAAGGGACTTCTAGAGAAAAATTACTTCAACCAATGAATTTGCTCCTCCTAAGCATGCAAGCTCTTCCCCAGGAATTCACAAGCAAAACTCCCAGTAAAGGTCAGAACTAGAGAATTGTCAAGTGCTGACTTAGCACTTAGTAAGAACCTAATATCTCATTATCTCATTAGCACTTAGTAAGAACTAACAGGGGCAGTGTAGACAGTGTTGTGGTTCTAGGTTGTCTGGTAGGCTACTTCCATGAGGTAGCTATCACTGGTGCTCCAAGAAAGGGTGTGGGGTTAATGGAAGAAAGCTAATCATGACTTCACAGAAGAAATAAGATTCTTGTTGACTTTTGGGCATGTTGGGGAAACAAGGACTCAATACTTTGTGTCTTAATCATGAATAGCTTTGTCCATATGTATTATCTATGTATATATTTTATTATCACTGTATTCTAGGTTTACATTTACTCTTTTGTTGTGTATATTTTCTGGCAAAACTGTATGCCATGCACCAACATTTTGTATCTTTTCATATGAAATTGCTGTCTTATAAATTATCTGATTTTTCAGCTTTGTTTATATACATACATATATATATATATATATATATATATATATATATATATTTTGAGGGAGAGATGTTTTATAGCTGCTGTTCTAATTATACAATGTTATTAAATGCCTTTATTGAGATGTAATTTTGTCAATTGTATTACTATAATGGAAAGCATGTCTTTGCCAATAGCACAAGTTAGGGAAATAGCCTAGATTGGGTAGTGTATCATACTATAACATGAAAATTCTAAGGAATAGTTTATCATTGCAGATTTTGTGTGATGAGGAATCATTGGTTAAAGTAGCAATACCTCTTCCTGTCTGTATGCTAAACTGCCTTATGCACTTTTATGTTTTTCATAATTTTGCTGATCGTAAGATTGAATTAAAATACCTTTCATAGAACTATATGAAAACATTTTCATATAAAACATAATTCAATATGATTTATTGACAAATTGAAGTTACAAAGTTATAGCAAACAGTGATGTTAGGGCAATATTTGATTGTATTGTTAAATAAATAAATATATTAAAATAAATAGTATTTAGATGATAGACTTTTTTGAGAAAAATATTCATAATCAATAAACAATATGAAAGATCATAAAATATGATGGACAGAAAGTAAACAAAATACTTTGAAAAAAGTATGTGGTATTTTCAAAGACAAAGGAAGATGATTCTATTTTTTAATTAGATAATTTTTTTAATAAAGTCAACTATTAAAGATTGAAATGAACAAGAAAACAAATGAACATCAGGTAAATATAAGTTGTAATATATGTTCAGTGATATTATGTAAAGAAACTAAGAGGATATCCATAATTTTCATCTCAAATTTCCCTAAATAATGTCATATAGGAGGCTGCATATTTCTTTACATTTTTCTCTTTGTTTCTGTCAACTGAATTATTATTTTGCTTGAGGTTCTATCAACAAAACACTTTATTCTGTCTGTTATTTTACTTTTAGAACAATATAAAAATTTCTTCAGATTTTATAAATGAATTTAATGTGAATTAGGATAAATAGATTATATAATGAAAAACACATCTTTACTCAATTGTTTATTTTATACTTAAAATTATATTCACATTGGCTGTGCATAAAAATAATTTCCCCCTTGAATGAATTAAAACAGATTAAATGTGAAAGGAGATATAGAGTGGAGACAAGAGAGGGACTAGAATTGGGGAAAGATAATGAAGAACTTTCTGTGAAACAAAAAGATTATGTGATGATTTGGTCAGATGGACCTTGTTCTTTTCAATAATGAGATGATTCAGACCAATTTCAATAGAGTTGGGATGAAGAGAGCCATCTGCACCCAGAAAGAGGACTGTGAGGACTGAATGTATATCACAATATACTATATCTCAACACAGTATTTTCTACTTTTGTTGTTTGATTTCTTTTTTTGCTTTTTCCTTGTTTTTCCTTTTTAATATGATTTTTTTCAGCATGATAAATATGGAATTATGTATGGAAGAAATGCACAAGTTATATATAATATATGTTGGATTGCTTGCTGTCTAGGGGAGCACGTGAGAGTAAGGGAGGCAAAAATTTGGAATGCAAGGTTTTGCAAGGGTAAATGTTGAAAACTATATTTGCATATATTTTATAGTAAAAGCTATTGTTAAAATAAAAATATCATAGACAATTAAATAATATCAATACTATACTAAACATGCGTTCACCAAATTTCTTCACCAAATTCTTAGAGGTGAAATTAAGAGAATTATACAACGAAGTGGACAACAAAGCTATGTTAGTAGGGGACCTCAACATCTTCCTCTCACAATTAGATAAATCTAACCATAAAATTATCAAGAAAGGAATTAAAAGGTGAAAATAATTTTTAGAAAAGTTAGATGTGATAGAATTATGAAGAAAACTGAATGGGAATAATAAGGAATACTCCTTTCTCAGTGTTCCTTGACATTTACAGAAAAAAAAAAAAATTGACCATACATAAGGGCATAAAACCTCACAATCAAATATAGAGATATTGAGTACAAATGTATCCTTTTTCAGATCATGACTCAATAAAAACTTACATGTAAAAAGAAACTTATGTGTAAAAAAAATGGAAAAATAAATTTAAAACTAAATGAAACTAAATAACAATCTTAAATAATAATTTCATCTAAGAGAATGACAATAATGAGTCAATATATTAAGATTTATGAATGCAGCTAAAGCAGTACTTGAGGGAAATTTTATCTTTCTAAATATTTACATGGATACAACAAAGAAAGAGGATATTAGTAATTTAGACTTGGAACTAAAAAGGCTAGAAAAAATAACAAATAAAAACTGCAATTAAATTAGAAATTTTGAACATCAAATGAGAGATTAATAAAATTGAAAGTAAGAAAATTATTAACCTAATAAGTAAATATAAGAGCTTTTTTCACTGGAGGGGGCAATAATAAAACATATGGCAAAAACATTTGGTAATTTGGATTAGAAAAATATAAAGAGGAAAATTAAATTATGAGTTGGATAAATGAAAAGGGTGAATTCACCATCAATGAAGGGGAAATTAAAGCAATCTTTAGGAGCTATTTTGCCCAACTGGGTGCCAATAAATCTAACTATATAAGAGAAATGAGTTATTTACAAAAATACAAATTGCCATATATTAACAGAAGATGAAATGAAATATTAAAATGACTCCATTCTTTCTATAAAAGAAATTTTAAAAACCATCAATGAATTCCGTTTAAAAATCTCCATGGCCAAATGGATTTATAAACGAATTCTATCAAACCTTTAAATAAGAATTAATTCCAATGCTGTATAACCTATTTGGGAAAAAATAGGTGAAAAAATGGTCCTACCAAATTGCTTTTATAACATAGATATGGTATTACTACCTAGACCAAGAAGAGCCAAAATAGAGAAAGAAAGTTATATATTTCACTAATGTATATGGATATTAAAATGTAAAACAAAATATTAACAAAGAGATTACAGCAGTGCATTATCAAGATACTATACTATAACCAGGTGAGATTTATAACAGTAATTCAGGGTTGGGTCAGTATTAGAAAAGTTATAAGCATATTTACCATATCAATAACAAAGCCAGTATATGTCACATATTTATTTCAATAAATGCAAAAGCAGTTTTTTTACATGTTTTTACAAAATAAAGCAATCATTCCTATTAAAAACATGACAATATAAGGATAAAGAGAGTTTTCCTTACAAGGATAAGTAACATCTATCTAAAATCATTAGCAAGTGTCATAGGCAATGGGCATGAGCTAGAAGGATTTCCAGTAAGATCAGGTGTGATACAAGGACGCCCATTATCATTACTATTATTCAATATTGTGCTAAAAATGAAGTAGTTAGAATAGGTAATGAGGAAACAAAACTATCATCCTTTATACATAATATGATGGTATACTTAAAAAATTCTAGACAATCATGTAAAAAATACTTGAAACAACTAACAACAATTTTAGTATTTTCAGGATATAAAATAGACTGATTTGAATTAACATTCCCATACATCACCAATAAATCTCAGCAGCAAAAGATAGAAAGAAACATTCCACTTAAAATAAATGTAGATAATATGAAATATTTGGGACTCCACCTATTAAGACAACCCAGGAATGATGGGAACACAATTAAAAAACACTTTGTACAAATAATTATTTTTGCTCTTGGGCAGCAGTGCTAATATAATAAACATGGTGATTCTGTCTAAATTAATTTACTCTTTCAGTGTCATACCAAACATATAATTATTTGATGGAGACAAAAATAATAACAAAATTCATCTGGAAAACAAAGGGTCAAGAATATCAAAGAGATTAATTTTAAAAAATGTAAAGATATGTGGCCTGGCAGTAGCAGGTCTAAAATTATATTATAAAGGGGCAATCATTAAACTTTTTGGTCCTGGATAAGAAATACAGTTATGTATCAGTGGAATAAATAAAGTAGTAGATTATTATTGCAATCTATTATTTGAACAACCCAAAGACTCTAGCTTTTGGGTTAAGAATCCACAATTTAAAAGAAATTATTGGGAAAACTAGAAAATACTATGGTATATTCTAGGTAAAGACCAACATCTCATACTCTTTTCCAAGATCAAGTCAAAATGTGTGCTTGATTTAGATAAAAAAGGTTAATACCATAAACAAGAAATAGTTTATCTGTCAGATCTATGAAGAAGAGAAAAACATATGACCAAATAAGATACAGAGAATGTGAAATATAATATGGATAATTTTTTACCTTTAATTAAAAAGGGGTTGCACAAACAAAACCAAAGTAGCCAAGATTAGAAGGAAAGCAGAAAAGTGAGAATCAATTTTACAGTCAGTGTTTCACATTAAAGTCTCATTTCTAAAATACATAATGGTATCAACTTTATAAGAATATAAATCATTCCTTAATTGACAAATGGTTAAAGGATATGAACAGATAGTTTTGAAATGAACAAGTTAAAGCTATCTATAGTCATATGAAAAATGCCCTAAATACCTATTATAGAAATTCAAATAAAAGCAAATCTAAAGTACTTCCTCACACCTACCAGTTTGACTAATGTGACAGAAAAAGAAAATGTTAAATGTTTGAGAAGATATAGGAAAATTGTTGCCATAATGCATCCTTGGTGGAGTTGTGAACTGATACAGCCATTCTGAAGAATAATTTGGAACTATGACCAAGGGGCTATAAAACCATGCAGACCTTTTGATCCAGCATTTTCATTGTTATTGGTCTCTATACTAAAGAGATTTTTTTTTAAAAAAAGGATACACATGTACAAGAATATTTATAGTATCTTTTTTTGTAAATGCAAAGAACTAAATTGAGAGATTGTTCATCAATTGGGGACAGAAAAACAAATTGTGGTATAAGAATATAATGGAATGGTATTGTTCCTTAAGAAATGATGACCTGCATGTGCAAGAATGTTTATGACAGCCCTCTTTGTAGTGGCCAGAAACTGGAAACTACGTGGATATCCATTAATTGCAGATTGGCTGAATAAATTGTGGTATATGAATATTATGGAATATTATTGTTCTGTAAGAAATTACCAGCAGGATGATTTCAGAAAGGCCTGGAGAGACTTACATGAACTGATGCGATATGAAAGACCAGGAAATCATTGTATAGTTCAACAACAATACTATATGATGATCAGTTCTGATGGATGTGGCCATTTTCAACAATGAGATAAACCAAATCAGTTCCAACAGTGCAATAATGAATTGAACCAGTCACACCTAGGAAGTTCTTTAGGAAAAGAACTGTAGGAGATGACTATGAACCACTACATAGAATTTCCAATCCCTCTAATTTTGTCCGCCTGCATTTTGGATTTCCTTCACAGGCTAAATGTACACTAAAAAAAAAAATGATGAACCAGTGGCTTTGAGAAAAATCTGGAAGCACTTACATGGACTTCTCCTTTGTGAAGCAGAACATTGTACATAGTAACAGCTACATTGTGTTATGATCAGTTTTGATAGACTTAGATCTTCGAGCACTGATTCCAAGGAACTCATGATGAGAAATAATGACCACATTCAGAGAAACAACTAAAGAGCCTGAATGCAGAATAACACATACGGTTTTCATGGGGGGTTTTTTGATGTTTTGTTTTTCTTTCTTTTTGTTTTTCCCTTTTATTCCCTTTTTTCACAATACATATAATTCAGAAATAATTGTAGACATATAACCTATATCAGATTTTTTGCTGTCATTGTTGGAGGAAGGAAAAGAAAAAAGTAAGGAAGAAAATTTTGGACCTCAGAATCTTACAAATATGAATATTGAAAACTATATTTGCATATAATTGGAAAAATGTATATGACAAAGGTAGATATTATCTTGACTTCATATAGTTTATAAAGAAGTAGTGGAAATGAAATGTGTACAAATAATTATTTTATTAAGTTGGATGTCTTAAATTCCATCTGACTTCATAGAGTATTAAGTCAATCAAAATATGAAATAAAGGTAATGATGGCATTACTGTTCCTTTAAAATATCTTGATTTTCCCCAAATGCAATTCATTTCATCTCAAAAAGTATAGCTTGCATTTATGTAATACCTCAATATTCACATATGTACCAACACACAAATATATAGATAGTTATATGTATATACACACATGCATATGTGCATATGTATGCACATACATATACAGAGTTCTCATTTACTTATTCTTTATTATCCATGTTATAGAGATAATGAGGAAACTATAGAGTTCATGAGTTTAGGATATGTACAGAAACATAACTCTAATAAATATCTAAAGCAGGATTTATACTCCGTCTTTTTAATTCCAAGTCCTTCACTTAACCACTGTGCAAGCTACCTGTCTATCCCTTTCAAACTTCTATCTTTTGACATATTGTGGCCTCTTGTGAGATTGTGTCTTGCTACTGAATTAGACGAGTGGTCTAGAATCTATTCCTCTTCAACCCACTTCAGAGGAACTATCTATTATATGATGCATTCATATCATCACTGCTGCTCTCTCCCAACAAGAAAATTATAGTACTTTCTTACCTTGAACCTCATTGTTCTTTGAAAGGCAACCTTATCTTTCTGTGTTTCAGGGCTTCCCAGCACTTCCCATATTTCTTTACTTATGCTGTGTATTGTCTTCTTCCCTAATTTGGATCTGAGTTTACTTATGGTTTAGCCTATCCAGAATGCTTTTCTGTGTATTCATCATTCTTAGCATGACTTTAGGTAATATAGTATAAATTAAATAAATGTATTTTGGATCTCTTCCCCTCATATCCAATGGTAAGTATTAGTTACTTAGGCAAACCCATCAAATGATTAGGCTATACATAGCAACAAAAGCAAAAACAAACAGAAACAAATCTTAAGTAAGTTAATCAATTTTTCTTTGGAAACCTGAGTTTTCTAATTTCCCATATATGGTCTACTACCTTTGTCCTCTATTCCTCCTTGCCTAGAATCCTCTTCTGCTATTCAGGCTATATGTCCTGCTATGGTGTTGGATTTATTTCTTTGATTGCTTTTATACTGAAAGTAGCTGTCCTTTGCTCTGGTACTGTCTATCATGGCATCTTTGTTTACAAACTCTATTTAGTCTGTGTGTAGTTACATTTGTATTCTCTCAACTCTATTGAATTCTGTACTTCTTTCTTTCTATTTTACTAAACTGAATCAACAAATTGTCACTATTCAAAATGTTCTTGACTGGGAACCTTTGAAATTGATACCAGTGCAACATAGTGAAAAGATTACTGGATTTAGAGTCAGAGAAAGAGAATTCAAATGTCAACTCTGTTTATTTTTTTGTGTAGCTATGATCAATTCCCTTAAATTCTCTGAACCTCACTCAGTTTCTTCTGCAAAATGAGATAGTTGAAATATATGTATTTTAAGATTCATTTTAACTCTGATTAAATGAACACATGCTACTAAGATTTCCTTAAAAGATAATAAAATAGCATCTCTATATGGGAGGGTAGGTGTCAGAAAGTGGGTTGTCTTTAAAAGAAGATGCTTTACCTTATGATACAATTCTGATCATTAGATGGAGATATTATATCCAGATCATGAAATACTCATATTCTTTAGAAAGTGGCAAATGGCTTTAAAAGTTTGAAGGTTTCCTAATTATCTTTTAGCCTTATTTGCAGATTTCTAATGTTTTATCATATTGAGAAGCATCATATTCCTGAATTCATAAATAACCCTGAGTTATCAGATAAAGGCTTTTCCAATTTGTCTGAATGCTGAGTATGATCCAAAAGCATAAATTTCATTATTTCATTCTTATGGGAGCATGCAAGAGAACAATGCAACATATTAAAGTAAAATAATATAATTTTTATACGGAGTTATTTTATACCTATTATTTATAATCTTATAAATAACTTGCTTTATGTTATTTTATATATAGTTTTAGTTATATATGTGTTAGTTTTTAATTGAAGTCATCATGACTCAGCATCTTTCCAGTTACCAATAATCACTTAATTGACAAATTCAATGGCCTTTTCACAATGATGATATATATATTTTTAAAACCTGTTTATAGCACTTAATAATGTTAAACCAACTTCTCTTTTGTATTCTTTCCTTTATGGTTTGTTATGTCATTGTTTTCTAGTTTTCCCTGATTTGCTTTCCCTGACTCTGATTACTCCTTTTCAGTTTTTTTTTTTTTTTCCTTTATCATCCTTCACATTCTCCCAGTAAGTTATGGTACCTGAAGGACATATTTTGGAACTTTTATCTCATACAATTTCACCAGTTTTCTCATCAGAAATTCATTAATTTCCTTGGGTTCAATGTGACTTCTTGTCTCTCTTCTGAGCACTACATCATGAATTAATTATTAGACCTTTCAAAATTGTAAAAATAGTAATTTCTAAACATTCTGCTACCAAAAAATCATTGTTTCATTAACTCACCTTGTGCCTCTCTTCTAAAATTTCCCATTACTATGATTAGGCATAATCAACAGGCAACAAATCAACCTTCTCATCTTTGATTTCTTGTTTTTCCATCTCTCACATGCAAAATCAGTTGCTGGGCCCTGTCAGTTCTGGTTTTATGTATGTCTTGTATTAGTCCTTTTCTATTCATTCTCATAGCTATCACTCCAGTCCAGAACCTCATCTAACCTCTTTCCTGGCAATAACTTTCTAAGTGTTTTTTTCTAGATTTCCTTTTCTTTCATCCCTCCTACACACAGCTGTCAAAGTGATTTTCCCAAAGCTCATATAGGACCATGACAATTAATCCCTTAGTCAACAAACTTCAATAGCTCCTCTGTTTGGCATTTAATATTCTGAATAGCCTGGTTTCAACTTAACCTTCTTGGCTTATGCATGGTTCCCCTCTATGATTTCTAATATTGCCATCAATTGTCCATTAAAAATTCTAATTTCTTGTCCTATTCTCTAGATTAAACTATTATATTTATTTTTAGTGGTTGTTGTTAATATAGAATGGTGCTATTGAGAATAAAAGATTTATTATTATATTGCTCTTATTAAAGTTGAAAATTTAATCTTTGAAAAATTAAAAAGTTAAACAGATAAAATGACATGTTACATATTCATGGAAAATATGTGTTCATGTTTCTCATAAATGAATTTAGAAAGTATTGTTTGGAGATCTTGATCAATTTGAAATCTTGTATTTGAATTTTCCTAAAGCATGTTATTATCCAGAATATACTAATCATATATATTTTTTATCAATCCATTGAAAAAGAAATATGAAACATTTATTCAAGAATGGGGTCAAGACCATTTTTGCTTCTTTGACAAGGCTCAGAATTCTAGGTAGCCACAGAGAATGCAGTTTGATATCTGCATTCAACAAAGGGATTAGATAAGGTGAAGTGGGAAGAATATTTTTACAAGGAGTGAATCATATTTATATAATGTAATCAGTTGAAATCTGTTTTTCCAAGTAAAGGTTAAATAGAAAACAATTGAATACAAAACCTCCATCAGGCGCAATATATTTATTAATGATTATTTTTGGAGCATGCAAATATTAACTACATATTCTTTATAAACTAGGTGTTAAAAATCATTCAATTGTTCCAGTCAAAGAACTATCTAGTTAGTTAATTCCAACTCTCAAAAAACATTTCTTAACCTTCTATGTCTAAGATACTATATCAGATGCTGTGTATTGAGTATTGTTTTTTTTTAAGCACTAATTAAAATCAGTAATAAAGGTCTAACAGTTCAACTGACTTGTTTATTTTAATAGCTACACTTGAGACTAGGATAGAGGCAAGAAGCAATTCTTTAATCAATGACTTTTACTGTATTTTCATTTCTCTACAAAAAAGTTATAGAATAGAATTAAATGAATGGATTAGAATATTTTAGATCATGTGGATTTGTTTTATTCAGGGACTACTCTGAAACAAAATTATATAGGGAAAATATACCCTTGCTAACCTTAATCATGAGTAATTTAATTTAATTTTAATTTGAGGAGTTGATTTCATTAATTAGAGATTAAGTTTTTAGCTACGTTCCATGCAATCAAATAATAACAATAGAAAAGAAATTTCTGGTTGAATTCTTCATAGTTTTATTTTTATTTATGTTTATCCTATAACAACTGCATATAGAAAATTGCTTATTAACTCAGGGATTCTTTTTCCTCATATTTCAGTTCCTTCTGCAACATTCCTCTCCCTATTCTAATCAAATCTTCATTAACCTGCATTTTACCAGAGAATCTTATCTTGTGCTTCATGGTAGTTAAGTAATATAATAAATGCGTTACTGTTACTAAGTATAAATGATAAAATATATTACATCTCTATGTATGTTAGGGGCTGTGAAACAACTCTCATACCAGAACTCTCTGTTTGTCTTAAGTTTGGTGACAAAATGAGACTCTAATAAATCATTGAACAGTTGAAAATAAGGAGGCTTATTTTAGCTTAACAAAAAAAAAGGAAATGCAATAAAGTTACAATGATATTTAATTTGAGCTTTGGAAAAGGTAACCTCCCCTATTTCCTCACAGAAATTGAAATAATCAACAAATCATTAGAATATGATTATTTGAATGGAATCAGATCTCCACCAAATCTTAGAGGATCAGTATTCATGATTATATAGTCAGGATTTAATACCCTTATAGAATCAGGAAATTGTATTAGGGAAGCCAAGACCAATAATGTCCCAGCGGAAGCATCTTCTTTCTAGAAAGCAACTCACTAAGCATTTAAAAGAGAAAGTGCCTTGGATTCCCTATGTTGTAGGTGAAATGAAGGAAGCTGAACACCTGGGTCCTATAACCTTAGCTTTTCTGGGGAAAACAAAAACAAAAACAAAAAAAATAGTTCAACTGGCAGTAATCGAGATTCATCAAATCTTTTTTGAAATCTAGATAGATGGTCTTTCATTTCATCTCAAGTATTTTCAGATATGTGATCTGTTAATTTGAGGTTGGGGGTCTGGATTTCTTAGTGTTATAACTAAGCCAATGTAACCATAAGGGAATGAGAATGGTTAGAGAATTAGTATGCATGACTAAAAGTTTGATTGAACAGTGGCCATTTAAATATCTTATTTAGGGCAAGGTGGAGAGGAAGTGGTGTAACCTGAATAAATTTAATGTTAAATGGCGGCAATCAAACATTGGTTTTAATGTGAAATGTCAAATAAAATATCTATATTTTCTTCTCTTTGGGTTTGTTTATTTTTTGAACTCTCTCCTTGTTCCTCTTCTGTTTATATTCTTTTTTTTTTCCTTTGCTGTATTTTCAAGCTTAGTAACTGTGAGAATCTCCTAAACTTCTATTCCAGACATTCTCCTCCCTCTATCCTATCTTACTTGATTATCTTATCAGTTCCCATGATTTCAATGATATGATTCAATAATATCTATGCAGATAACTCTCATATCAATTTTGTCCAGCATTATCTCTGTCCCAACTTCAAATCTGATATTTTCAAATGACAATAAGATATTTCATTTTGAATATCCCATATGCTACTTAAATTTAAAATGTCTAAAACATAACTCATAATGTCTTTCCTAAAACATTTCTTCCTAAATCTTCTCATACTATCAAGGCTTTCATCTTCCTTCCAGGCACTCAGGGGCTCTCAAACCAAATGTCATACTCAACTCCTCATGCTTTCTCAACCCCCAAATCTACTGCTGCCAAGATCTGTTCATTCCAACTTTTTATAATTCCTCATATTCATCCCCTTATGTCCTTTGATATTGCTACTCCAATATTGCAATCTTTTAATATTCATTTCTGGACTACACCAGATTGATTTTTTAAAATAGCTCATTTTTTTTCCTCTTCTATCCATTCATCAATGATCTTTCTAAAGAATGTGTTTAACCATTTCATCCAACCCACCCAAGAAAATCCAGTGGTACACTATTACTTCCATTAAGAAATAAAAAATCTTCAAGCTTTTAAATCTTCATAACCTGGCCTCTTTCTATCTTCCCTATATTCTCATACTTTCATTTCCTTCTAGGTACTAAATTCTGTGACTCTGGATTACTTAAAAGACATTCCAATTCCTGACTTTTTGACTGATTCTATAACTTGTTTCTTAGAAAAAATTTTAATACTGTAAAAGCCATTGATTGCAGAATTGCCTCTTACCTATAGTAGAATTTTAAATGTAGCTATTAAAA
This sequence comes from Sminthopsis crassicaudata, assembly GCF_048593235.1. NCBI lineage: Eukaryota > Metazoa > Chordata > Mammalia > Dasyuromorphia > Dasyuridae > Sminthopsis > Sminthopsis crassicaudata. The sequence goes on from NC_133619.1 coordinate 282,828,178, forward strand.
TAACCCTAAGTTAGTACAAGTGTTAAAATTGTGTAACTTATTTTAATTAATGCTTGAAAAAAATTTACATTCAATACTTACCTCCCAATATAGTAAATACCTTACACATATAAGGCATTTTATATTTAATACATTTAATATTTTTGAGTATTGAGATTAACTTCCAATTTAGGACATTCCTTGAATGAAACAATTATTTTTTTTAAATCTATGCCCTTTACAAGTGTGTGTGTGTGTGTGTGTGTGTGTGTGTGTGTGTATACATATATTGAAACAGAATGTGATACAATTGATAGAGTGCTGGGCCTGGAGTCAGGAAGACTTATCTTCATGGCCTCAGATACTTACTAGGTATATGAATCTGGCCAAATCATTTCACTCTGTCTCATTGTCCTCATCTGCAAACTGAGTAGGAGAAGGAAATGGCAGACTACTCCAATATCTTTACCGAAGAAACACCAAAAGTCAGACACTAAACAACTGAAAAATAACAACACAATATATAGCCATCCTCTTTGCCTAGAACTTCCTTCTTCATCTCTGCTTCCCACTATCCCTGGATTCTTTTATGTCTTGGCTAAAATCCCAGTTTTTGAGAGAAGCTTTTTTTGTGGTTCTCCTTAATCTTTGTGCCTTCCTTTTAAGATTATCTCTAATTTATCCTGTATACAAATAATAGTTGAGTTTCCTTTCTCTCACCTGATACAATTATATTTATCTTTGAACCATGAAGAAAAATTCCCCTAAATCTTTAAACTTTGCTTCAACAGATATACTCAAGATTTTACTTTACTTTACTTCTCTTAAAGGAACTCACGATTACAATTGCAAATCTCTCACTTATTAGTTAACCAACATATATTCATATCTATCACCCATTAGTACCAGTCACATTCCATTTTTAGTGGTTATTTGATATTTGATGGAGAAAATACAAACATCTTAGTCTGCTATTCCCACAATTGGCTTCAATTTCCATTTCCAGCCCTCTTACCCACTGCTTGTATTCTTTATTGTAGTCAAATTGTATTATTCCTTATTTCCTTATTGCCACTTTTTTTTTTTTTTAACCATTTGCTTTCAGGTCATGGTGCATATCTCTCCTTGTTCATTGTAAATGGGATAGAATGAACAAACAAAAATCCTTTTTTGACAGATTAGAGATATCATTTCATTTCCTACTCCCTAATCAATTGTGTTCCAAATTTTCCCATCAGTCAATAAAAAAAATGTCTTATATGGCAGGCACTGTGCCAAGCACTGCAGATTCAAAGTAAGGTAAAAAAAAACAATCCCTCATCTTGAGGAGTTTACAATGAATAGGAGGAAATTCAATGAGTAAATTACTATGGACAAATAAGAATATCTATGGATTACATTGAAATTAATCAATAGAGGTCAGGCACCAGAATTAAAAATGATTGGGAAAGCCTACCTGCTTTCTGGGTTCTTAGCCAGAACATAAAGGAATCCTTGGGAACCCAAAAGAAATAGATAGGAAGGGGAGAGTTCCAGATATGTAGAACAACAACAACAAAAAAAAATGCCCACAGGCAGAAGAGGAATGGAATTTGAGGAGTAAGAAGATTCAGAAGGGGTATGTGTTTAGGTGTGGGGAGTGGGTGTGCTTTTGCAATTGTGTGTGTGTGTGTGTGTGTGTGTGTGTGTGTGCGCGCAAAGTGGGCAGGTTATAAATGTTTTTGATGCCCTACAGAGGGTTTCATACTTGATCACATGGGTAATACTGAGTTTGATGGAATATGTTGAGTAGAAGAATGACATCATCTGACATGTGCTTTCCTTCTAGTTTCCTAGGTTCAAAACCTCATTGTCATTCTTAGCCTTTCTCTCTTCCTCACATTATATGTAATAACAACTGATAAATCTCTTAATTTCTATTTCCATATCTATAGCATTCATGTCCCAATCTCCATTCTCAGCGCCAAAACTCTTATATTGAATAGGGCTTCATCAATATACACCTAGATTATTGTTCAACTCTCTTAATTGTTTTCCCTAATGTAATCCTTCCCCTCCTCCCATCCATCATCCATAATATTTGTAAAAATATTTTCTTGTGGTACAAATCTGACCATATTCCATATTCAGTAAATTTTAGTAAAATATAACTTCATCAAATAGCATATATGTATGTCTCTAGGACTTTTATTTATCATTATTTTTAAAAAATACATTTTGTTACTATTTTACATATGTAATTATCAATGTAGCAGTATATGGATACAATTAAAAAGTAAATGATAATCAAAGACACTTTCTGTATAATATTTCTCCTTCTTTTCCTCCCTCTACTTCCATTGCTTCCTTCCTCCCTTCCTGCCTCTCCTCCTTCCTGTCCTTTCCTCTTCTCTTTCCCCTCCTCTTTTCCCTGGCCTCTCTCTCTTATAAGTGCCCACATTGAAAAACAAATTGCCTCTCATAGCCCAAACAACACTCTTCTTTCCAGATTCCTAAAAATTGATGTAAATCTTGGAAGAAAAACATTATATGATTTTGTATTCATGAAAACTGAAAAGGCATGTCAGATAAATAAATCCTCTAAATAGATAATATGTCTCCTTTAAAAGAATACAACTATTTTGAAATCTATTCAGTTTATATAATTTGTTTCCCCCAAGATTTCTATCACTAGTCCAACAACAGTGTCTTCCTCCTTATTGATCATAATAAGATTTAGAGTACCAATTTGTTATTCACATCTGCTGAGTCTTAAGACATCAAATTTTCAGTAGAGGAAATTATCCTTTTTTCAGGTGACCTACTTTTAACAAAACAATAGCTCCAGCAAATAGTGTATAGATCTGTATGTATATATATATAAACTCAATATAAAATGTTTCAAAGAATTAAGACTATCTTCAAATAAACTTTTATAGATAGCAGATAAAAGGTTGAACTAAGGTCCCTTTTTATGTAAAAAAAAAATTTATCATGCTTCTGTAATTATTTAACATTTCATGGAGCTTAATAAGCATTTATTAATTTTATTCCTCATTATGTATGTATTACTCTTTTAGATCAAAAGATGAACATTAATATTCTAATCTCAAACTTTCTCTCTGTACATGTGTGGCTTTTCTCTTCCACTTAAGAATGCTAGTTAATATCAAATGTTGTTTTTTCTTTTGAAGTTAATTCAAAATAAAAATAAAGATCTGTCAACTGATTATTCACTATATCCTTTTAAAAGCTGGAAAAAAAGACTGTCACTAAAAGCAAGTATGTAATAACATTTTGGAGGTTCAATTCTGGAACTCCTTCAAGGTCCCTATTTAAACAAAAGTAGAATCCAAGGAATACATAATTTCCTGTCAAATCCCAGACTCTTCTGAATCCATCAAATGATGGAGACTGGGCTTCTGATTTCATTGCTACTGAACTAGAGGTGAGGAAACACTTTCTACCAATGAAGATTACCACATTCTCTCTAACTTGTATAGTTTAGAATGCCTCACAGCTCCATGAGGGATTTAGTGACTTTTCCTAGAGTCACACTGGTAATATGCATCAGAGAGACATTTCTTGAATGTAGATTTTCCTAACTCTGAGCACAGGATGGTTCTTTCTACTACCTCTTAAATCAATGAGTAATAACCTAAATAAATCTAAGCTTATTGCTTACACTTTTGCATGTGACTTTTAATTACTTAGAAGCAATCATTATGTGTCTTGGCATTTCAGAATTTAGTAACCAGGCATAGCTAAAACCCAATACTTTTCAATGATTAAGACAATCTCATCCGAAGATTTTTTTTTCCTGAATTATGCCTCACTTTTTTTTTCCTTCCTTGAGTTTCTACATTCTCTTTTTATTTTTCTTCATTCATTTACTTATTCAACATATATATATATATATATATATATATATATATATATATATATATTTTTTTTTTTTTTTTTTAATATCTATCAAGTGCAAGGAACTCTTATAAAGTGTTTAGATGATGCCAGGATGAAAACATATAGTCTGCCTCCCAAAAGCTTACAAGATGAGAGGAATATGAAAAGTAGAAAAATAATTACAATTCAAATTACAAGTGACTTAAGAAAGATAGAGATCAGAGCCACCACAGAAAGCTGGCTTTAAAGTTAGACCTTGAAGATAGAATTTAAAAAGGTATAGATAGTAGGGAAGAATTTTGGAAGTGACGCAATCGCACATGGGAAAAAATAATCAAAAATAAACAAACCAAAAAAAAGGTGGTCGAGAAAGCTCTCATCATTAGTATAATCAGGAAGACATAGCAAAAGATTGCCTTTTACAATATTTCTTATACTGAAATTTTATAAATATTATGAAAATTATAATTATGTTTTATTTCCCTTAATAATACATAGCAAAATAATTTTTACTACTTTCTTGGCATGAATTAGACTTTTATTTTTTTTTTCCTTTCTACTTCAAATATTCATTTAATATACATTTCAGATGTGTTTGAGGGTCATCTTTATCTTTTGATTGCATGGACATAGTTGATATGAATTTTGTTGTGGAATTTAAAAAGTCATGGTATCCTCTATTATTTTCTTGTTAGTAGGCTGAAGAACTAGTTACCATCTAGTACTTCTTTGATTAACTATTTAAAAAATAATATAAGTATATTTTGATACATTAATACACACATATGTATGTACATATGAATGTTATATGTATACAATATGCATGCATATATTTCTATATTTAAATATATTACATTCATATGTTGCATATCCACACATATACTTATATACATACACGTGTATATGTGTATATATACACACATACATATAAATACATACACATACACAGGCACATGACTTTAAAATTTAAAAAACACTTTTCTACTACTGCTGCTGTTGCTACTACTACTACTGCTAATAATAATAGCCAACCATCTAGCTAATATTTACATAATACCTACTTATGTGCCAATCTGTCCTAAGTACTTAACAAAGATTATTCCACAATTGGGATAATTGTCAATTATCAAATATTATCCCACAATTGATCCTCACAACAACCTCAAAAGGTAGGTGATATTATTTGCATTTTTCAGATGAGGAAACTGAGATATGCTGAGATTAAATGAATTGCTCAGCATCACATAGCTAGAAAGATGTAAGGCAGGATTTCTTCATCCTGATCCACTTCTTCCTGATTCCTGATTCATCACTATATGTACACTCTATCTGCTAAGTGGCCTTGTATCATGAGATCAGCAATATTATGTAAAATACAACAGGTATCTGAATAAACTGGATCTTCACTAGTAAAATGTTGTTTAATGATTAAATCCCCTTCTACTGTTAGTTTCATATGTACTCTAATCAATTTCAATTATATGGGATGAATGAGCCCCTTCAGTTATTTGTGTGGCTCTTATTTTTGGTGCTGGTTGGATTGAGTAAATTCTAAGAGTTAAATGATGATTATCAGTAAGCCTTCTATAAGGGGAAAAGTTTATGATTAATGTACTACTTACTAATTTGGAAAGCAAGAAAAATAAATCAGTAAGATGATAATACATAATAATGTGAAATATAACAAGGATACTTTTGTCATGTTAGTTTTCATTAATGTACTGTTTTTAATCACCTCTATAATTTTTTTATGAAAGATGAAGAATAACTCATAAAAGCTAATTTAGAAATAAGGAATTGCTTTCATTTTTAACACTTTTAAACTTTGTTTTAATTAAAAATTACAAATAATTTCTGAAGATTGATATTCTTAAAATCAACTTTCAATTGTAAAATTAAATATTGGATGGTACTTGGAACTTAAATTCAGCTAACTTTTGCACAGTTTTAAAGATGTACAGATATTAAAGTGGTACAACTGATGGATCACTGGACATAGAGTCAGAAGGAATTGAATTCAAATTTGACCCAAGACATTTACTATTTGTAAGATCCAGAATATATTACTTACCTTTGCCTGACATAGTTTCTTCATTTATAAAAGGTAGATCATAATATCACCTACTTCTCAGGATTGTTATTAGAAAAAAAATACATATATACCAAGCATTGTGCTAAAATACTTTTCAAATAATATTTCATTTGTTATGTGATATATAAATTCTAGTTATTGTTAAAATATGATTATATTGTAGTAATATATTATTGTTGTTGTTGCTTTTCTTGTCATTATGGAGTCATGGGAGAAAGGGGAGAATTTTAACTTTGTTATGTGAGCTTTAAAAATTAGATATACTGATATAAAACATCCAATATTCTATCAAAATGCAGCTTCCTTGCAACCCTCTTGAATGGGTTATCTACATTTTTATATGAAATGTTGAAGTTTACCCCAGGCCTTATTTTTTAATGAGTAATTATCCCATTTTTCAAGCCTTTTTGAAGACTTCTGACAATACTGGAAATGATTCCAGCATTTGAAATATTTTCACATGCTTATGGAGGCTAAGGAGAAGGGAATGCTTATATGCTATTGGAAATAAGATTCAAAAGACACAGAATAAAGTCTTTTTCCATCCCCAGTCAATTACTGGTCTCTGATATAATGATATTTCCCAAAGATACTCAAGAACATATTATTTTGTGGAATAAATATTAGACAAAACTATTCATCTGCATAATGAGTTATTGAAAAACTGGTAATGTTTTATTTTTTAAGGAATTTCATGTCATTACTATCATATTATGTACAACTGTGTATAGACAGCTGATACTCTACCCAACAGTGCTTATTTTGAAACACAGGAATCCGAAGTAGGATTTGTCTTCACATGATAAGACATTTTATTTTTTCCTTTTACATCTATTTAACATGGTAATGGATTCAACCTGGTATTATTCTAGTCAGTCTCCAAAGCTTTGTGCATGTTTGTTAATTTGTCAATTGTTCCTTAAACAACATCTTGTCTATTTAATAAGCAGGAACAAAAGTCAAGAGAGCCCTGTCCCAGCATGAGTCTTAATTGAACATGTGCTGGATAATAGAATTAAATTCAGAGCAAATAGTTAATGGCAGATGATCCTTCTCTGTTCTGAGGAAAGAATGGGCAGAAGTGATTATGTAAAATAGATGTTATAATGGCAGAATAGTCATTTGCAGCTAATGTAATGTAATATTACAAGGGCCTTAAAGATGCTCTGGTCAAAGGGAACAATGTGGGAGGGAGAGGAATGGATTTCCAGAACTTCCTGACAGACACACTTGGTCATCATTAAGCAGTGTTAAAATAATGTAATAGCATTTTAATGAGCCTATGGTGGGCACAAAAGTTCTGTTCTCATTACTGTGAAAAAGTTCTGATATATACCAAGCTTGGAGGATGCTTTCAAACCTCTAGTATAAAAATATCATTAAAAACAAAAACTAAATAAAGCATCTTGAAGACAGTCACATTAAAACATTAAGAAGGACAGTCAGAAAAAAAAGTTTATAAAACCCTGTCATGGAAATCTTATTATATATATATTTTTAACTTTGTAGTTGATTATTTAGTTTTGAAAGCAGCTAGTTCTTAGGTGAGTGTGTCTTTTTAAACACTGGTGGTATAGTAATACTTCAGAACTGAAATGCATTAGTCTAGTTATATCTGGGGAGATAAATGGTATTATGTAAAACCTCACAGGAGATCTTTTAGAACTGGATGACAAGATGACAGTACTGTTACTCACCGTTCAGACTACCACAATACAATATGTAATGAGCCATAATGCTATTATTTTTCACTTTAGAATTTTAATATTATGTTTTGTACAGCAGACACCACAGTGAATTATGTATTTGTAATACCATTTTAGTAAAAGAGGCTCACAAAATTATGAAAAAATGAAAATATATTTATTTCTTTCTCTCTTTATATTTTTCTTTTTTTCTTTTTGCATCTGTCCCTCCTTCATGCCTTAATCACTTTCCATCTTCCTTCCTTATCTCTGCCTCTCTTTCTTCCTTTTCTCTTTCCTCTCTCTTATTTTTAAGTATTCATCAGGTAGTGTAGCTTCCTGAATTAAACAAATCCTTAGGAGACCTTCTGATCAGATTTGGAAAGAAAATTCTTTGATTTCTCATGTTCCTGAGAGTCTGGAGACATGTAAACTGTCATGAATAGTGCATTTATTATTGACTTTGTCATCTTTAATGATAGCATTGTTCTTATCATCTTCATAATCCATAGAGAAAATGAAATTATTTTATATAAAATTATTAACTGAGCAAATATGGCAATTGGAGGGAAGAGGAAAAAGAATGCCTGTATAATATTGTGGAATAGAATAGTAGCTATCTTGTTAAAGATGAGAGTGGCCTGTGTGTATCTACATAGATATGTAACACATGTATACATTTATATACTCAGTATTATATGAATACCCATATTTTTTTAATTTTTTGAGTATGTGGTAGATTTTTATATGGAGTTTACATTTGAGTTTATTCTGCATCAGATGATTTTTTTTAATGTCAGCATATAGTGAGAAGTGAAAGAGAAATGCACTATCGTGCATACCTAATGCTAAACACATGAGAAAATAGGAGAAACATCATTTCAAGAATGAACATTCAAAGAATTGTTCTCTCGGGTATTTTATTGACTGCCCTGATTAACATATTCTAGTGGAGTACTTAGTATCACCATAAGCCTGTAAAGGAAATCTCATTGGTTTAAACAGAGAGTTCTTCTGACCTTTCTAAATGAAAGCAATGTGATGCTAAAAACAATTATAAGAAGGATCATCTCTATACACAAAATAGGCTTTGGAAATTAACTGCTATATTGAGAAAAGCCCTTACATTCATTATACTAGTACTGTAGTTGATTTTTTTTAATTAAAGAAAATTAAAGTAGCGTTTGCACTAAATGAAAGTAGAGATTGCCTGCTTGTTGGTGGTGAAGGTTTCTAAGCAATGAATGCTTTTCTTTCCTTTCTGTCCCTAATTTATTGCAACCATATCTAAAAAGTAGCTTCATTGGTGTTTAGCCAAGCAGGGGAATAATTTTAGGTTTCAGAAAAGTTGAATTCAAAGTATCAAATTCTATTCATTTTTTAACTATGTTATCAATAAATTTAAGGATCAGGTAAGGACTAAGAATCTATAGGATATCTTCCATATAATAACAATTCCCAAATAGCAGAAATCAACATCAATGTCAGACAGATATACAACAATGTTAGTAAGCATCCTTTGGTTATATTAAAAACAGCGCAAAATGTGTTTCTGATAGAAAGAAGATATATGAGCAGGCAGTGTGATGGATTATCAGTTGTAGAGATGCTCTTTAACAAGGATTACTGGTTAACATCTGTGTCCCATTCTAAGCTTCAGACTTTTCATAGCTTTTATAAAGTCCTTTTTTCTTGGTGAGGCAATTGTAGTTAAGTTACTTGCCTAGAGTCACACAGCAAGAAAGTGTTAAGTAAGTGTTAAGTATCTAAGATCCAAATTTCATCTCAATTCCTCATGAATGGAGGCTCAGAGCTCTATACATTGCATCATATAGCTACTCCCACTACATTTTACTCTACAAAAACAGAATGGCCAGCAGAATTTGGCACTTAGATTCTTAGCATCTTGAAATACATCAGATTTATAAAAATCTGGAGTTTGCCTTATTTTTGAATTGCTAAATTTTTAAATTCTGGGGCAAAACTTTGATTATTAATTATTAGATATATTAAACCAGTAATTCTATTGTACAGTAGTTCTGTTTAGTTTGACTACAAGAAACAAGTCATTCTTATTTCAGAGAGCAAAAATGTAGACTTCATGGCACCAAGGAAATGTGAAAAATCTAAAGTATGAATGTGTTTTCTAATTAAAAATGTAACTGCAAAATGTCAAATCATCTATGTGAAAAATGCTAACAAAACATTCATTATAATGTGGATGATTTCAAAGGATGTGTGTGAGAATGAAAGATTCAGATTTGTTTATAAGAACAATTTGAGATTTCTTGCTATATGAGAACATTTCCTTTTGTAGGTGGCATGAAGCTATTTTAGGACAGCACTTTAATCATAAAAAATAAGATTATTTGTTAGCCATTAGTGTGCATGAGGTAAATGTTGAATTATTTATTTTTTTAAATATTGCAACAAGAGTAATTTTATAGAATTTTTTTACATCTGAAATTGCCATTAGAAAGAAGACTGAAATTGAGAAAAAAACTAATATTAAAAAAGCACAAATGTACTATATATAGAAGAAATTTGATTTCAGCAATATATTATTTGTGAATCTAAAGGGTAATGGCCATCTGTTAATACTCAATATATCTAAAAGAGCAAATGTAAAAGAAACCAAAAGAGTAATTGTTATTATCTAAATTTTAATATAAAGACAATATTTTTTTCTTTACCAAAAATGATAAATACATTGCGATTTCCTCTACTTACAGACCATCAATGTAATTCAGGTCCTCATCACTTTTCACCTGGAATTATATTAGCCCTTACTTATTTCATTGCTTAAAGTCTTAAATACCTCTAATCAATCCTCCACAGAGCTTCCAAAAGTATGTTTCTAAAGCATAGAATTAACTATGTGCTCAGTAAATTTTTGTAATTCTTATTACCTACAGGATCAAATGCAACCTTTTTCTGTTTTAGAAATTTAGTCACTTACATATCCTTCCTCTTTCATGAGTTCTATATTTGAAACAAATTAACCTTCTTGCTGACCTTCACATATATTGGTTATTCAGCATGTTCCCATACTGAATCCTGTAACCAAGATAAGTGATCTTTATTAAAAATTATACCATAAAAACATATGATGAAATCCCTTTTTTGACTTTTTAATTTGTTTCTTTTGAAAATATCAAAAAATGTTAAAGTAGAAGTTATTATATATATGTGATTATATATACATATATATGAAAACACTGCTGCAGGATAATTTTAAAGAATTTTGATAATAAAAACCAACTCTTCATTAAATAATTCTATCTCCCATGTTGCTAACTTGGCACAGGGTAGCTTAAACTCTTTCTTCATTTTCACCTCTTAGAAATTTTAGTTTCCTTCAGAACTCAAAGACCTATTTCAAAACTATTTATCATTTTGCCCACCTGTCTTCCACTTACCCATGCCTCTCTCTATATAGTTATTTCATATTTATTTGACACAACTAGTATAACACTTGTGACATAAAAATACTGTTGGCCCCAATAAAGATGCAAGTTCCTTGAAGATAAGCAATTTTTGTCTTCTACACCCACAGTGCCTGACATATAAATACTTAATAAATTCTTTTTGCTCTATTTGCATTTTGAAAATCCTTTTCTAATTAAAATAAGAAGTCCTACTATCACTTCTTTAATGGATTAAGAAATGTGGATAATTTTTTTAATGTTACAGAGCTTGTACTTTTTAAAGAACTTTTATTAAAAACATAACCAAACTTCATGTGATAGTTTTGCTGAATATAATAAAGTTCAACTTGTTTTGAGTAAAGTAGTAAAATTACAACTTTGTATAAGATTTGAAGTACTAGCAATATTACAGAAATATAGGAATAGGGAACATTTTCCCAGTATGTATTTTAAAATATTTTTTAAAGACAAATATTTTCCATAAATAAAAATAACTTCAGAAGAGTTGATTTTGATTATCAGAATATGCCAAAAATATCCTGAAGTGGTGTTTTTCGTTTCTATATATGTGATAAATTCTACTTTAACAGTTTTTGATGTTTCCAGAAGAAACAAATGCAAAAGTCATTAAAAAATGATTTCATCATATGTTTTTATGGTATAATGTGTTTTTTTTTTTTTAATAAAGATCACTTATCTTGATCATTGATTTCAGTATGGGAACATGTTGACTAAGCCTCAGAATGTGCTATAAAATGAAAATTTCTTTTTGTTTTTTGTTTGTTGGTTTTTTCCCTAATTTGGGCAATTTTTTTTTTCATCTCTCTGTGCCTCGTTTCCATAACTGTAACTGGAAGGAATTGAACTAGATGCTCACTGGAGTTCTTTCCAGCTCTATATCTACGAATCTATGACCTTAGAGAATACTCTTTCATCTAAACTCTTCATTTTACTTACCAATAAAAGAGTAAGTAGAAATATATTTGTGCATATGTGTTCATGTGCATATATATGTATTTAGATATGTATACGCTGACATACCCATGCAAATTATGTAGGTATATCCCAAGGGAACATATATATTGTTATGTATATATATATATATATATATATGTATGTATACAGATATGCAAATATCTAACATATATATATATATGTGTGTGTGTGTGTGTGTGTGTGTGTGTGTGTGTGTGTGTGTGTTCCAAAATAATATATTTTCTAATAATGTACTCAGGAATACAGAATTTGGTTTTGAACTTTGAGATATATTTTGAGAAATTTTATAATACTAATGGTATACATAAGTACTGAGAAAATCAATAAATAGTAAAAGATTGATATTATAGGGAAGAGCTAATCAGGAAACTTTATTAGAAAAATGTAAGCTTTTACATTTTCCTTTGTGGAACTGATATAAATAGGTTGATGAAATGAGGGAGAACATGAAATCGTGTGTATAACTTTTATCCCTGACAACTGGTTTGTAGTCTTATAGAATTTAAATTTGTCCTGCCTAATTTGTATAACTATAACATTACTTTTGATTGAGATTTTTTTTTGAGTGTTTAATGAAAGGATATGAGGGATTTTGATGTTTGTTTTGTTTTATGTGGCCATTATCTTCAAGGTCTTCCCATGACAGGAAAAAGAAATAAGTTCAATAATATCATGGAAATAAAATTATTTCTACACTTTGTTTTCAAGTGTTTAAAGTTGGAGAAGGTTATAGAGATCATCTTGTTCAATAAACTCATTTTGCTGACAGGAAAATTGAGACAGAAAAAGTGTTTTAAGCATGTGCAAAGCAATAGTTCTCAAAGTATGGTCTGAGGATCCTCAAGGATCCCTGAGAAAATTTATGACATTCAGAGTTCAAAATTATTTTCTTTTTTATTAAAGCTTTTTATTTACAAAGCATATGCAGGATAATTTTTCCAACATAGTATTCCATAGCATTCATATACTATATTTTATTCAGCCATTCTCCAATTGATGAGCATCCACTCAGTTTCTAGTTTCTTGCTACTACAAAGAGGGCTGCCACAAATATTTTTTGCATATGTGGGTCCCTTTCCCTCCTTTAGGATTTCTTTGGGATATAATCCCAGTAGAAACACTGCTGGATCATATTTTTGATCATAGTTCCAAATTGCTCTCCAGAATAATTGAATCCATTCACAGTTCCACAAACAATGCATAACTGCCTCAGTTTCCCCACAATCCCTCCAATATTTGTCATCTTACATGACAGATTGTAGTGGTAATTCAGAGTTGTCTTAATTTGCATTTCTCTGATCAATAGTGATTTGAAACACCTTTTCATGTAGCTACAAATAGTTTCAATTCCTTCATCTGAAAATTGCCTGTTCATATCATTTGACCATTTATCAATTGAAAAATGGCTTGAACTATTATAAATTTGAGGCAATCCTCTCTCTCTCTCTCTCTCTCTCTCTCTCTCTCTCTCTCTCTCTCTCTCTCTCTCTCTCCTCTCTTTATATATATATATACAAACATTATTAAATTAATATAATCAAAATTATCCATTTTATGATTAATAATGATCTTTGGGCACAAATTCCTTCCTCCTCCACCAATCTGAGAGGTAAGCTATCCTATGTTCTTCTAATTTGTTAATAATATCATTCATTATGTCTAGATCATGAACCAATTTCAACCTTATCTTTATATACTGTGTTAGATATTGGTCTATGCCTACTTTCTACCATACTAGTTTCCAATTTTCCTAGCAATTTTTGCCAATAGTGAATTCTTATCCAAAAAGGTGGGACTTTTGGGTTTGTCAAACACTAGATTTATAGTCCTAGTTCTGATAACTTTTTGAGCACAGATTTTGAGGTCTTTATCCTAATATACAGTCAGTGTTTGAATAGTTTCCATGAACTTCCAAGATGAAAGTATACTCCTTCCTTTTTTTTTTTTTTTATCATGTATTAAAGAGAGTCCAATAATCCTTAGATTGTCTCTCCCAGATCTCTTTCCAGCTTGGTTGTTTTCCCACTTAGATATTTTACATTTTTTTCTATTTTTTAATTATTTTGGTTTTACTTGACTGATTCTTGTTGTGCCATTGAGTCATTCATTTCCATTTGTTCAATTATGAATTTTAGTGAATTATTTTCTTCATTTACTTTTTTTTACTTCTTTTTGTATTTGTCCAATTGAATTTTTAAATGAGTTGTTTTGTTCTATGGAATTTTTTTCAAAAATTCTATTTTTAAGGAGTTATTTTCTTTTTCCATTTCATAAATTCTATTTGTAAGGAGTTATTTTATTTATCCATTTTATCACATTTATCTTTTAATGAGTTATATGCTTTTTTCCATTTCACTAAGTCTATATTGGTAGTGAATTTTCTTTAGATGTTTTTTGTGTTTCCTTTTCCAGACCCTCTTACAAATTTTTCATTTCCTTCCCTTATTTTTCTTTTAGCTCTCTTTTAAGATCCTTTTTAAATCTTCTAAGAGAGCCTTGTATGATGGGAACCAGTTACATTGCATTTTGGGGCTTCATGGATTGAAAATCTGCCTTTAGTTCCTCAGAGTTTGAATCCTGTTCTGTCTACCTTTAGGGTGGGGAGGTTTTCTAAGGAGCTGCAGCTGAGCTGAGTTAATGCTGATTCATTTCCAGTGCTAGGTGGGTGTGGTCAAGTCCTGTGAGATTTGGGTGTTTTTATAATTGATTTTTTGTGTTTGTGTTAGATGTTTCATAGCTTTTCTACAGATCTACTGGCTTGCAACCAGGGCAGAGTGGCCAACACTGCTGTAGGTTACTGTGGATTCCTCCCCATAGTTTCTCTGCCATGTGGAGTCAGAAACACCCTAGACTCTGTGCTATCTGTGCTGGAGTTTTTTCTCAGCTGATTGTGCTGGCTACCTGCATCCCATTTCCAATTGAAACAGACCTTTTCTGGCGATCTTTGAAATTATCTTCTGCTGATAATTTGTTGTACTCCCAATATTTGTGGGTTCTGCCAATCCAGAGCTAATTCACAGGCTGTATTTCCTAATTATTGTGAGGCTTGTACAGAAGGTCAAAGAAAAATATATGTCTCTGCCATGTTCAAAATTATTTTCTTAATAAAAACTAAGGTGTTATAGTTTCTAATGGAGCAATTGTGATGAATATAATCTGCATTAAATGCCAGCAATAACAACAACCATAACAACAAATAACAACAAAAAATATGTATATTTTCAAAGCTAAATAAGGAAAGAACTAGGACTAGATAAGCATTCCCCATATCCCTAATGCCCATCATTCTACACTAACTAAAAATCATAATTCTGGCTCAAATTTTTAATTTCCAATTTAGGTTAAAATAATAAAATAATGTTGGTTAGAATAAAGAGATTTTTAAAAGGAATACTTTTTATTGTTGAATAATAGGAATATATTTGGTTATTACAGAAAATAGATATATTATGAGTGCCTTTCCTATGAGTCTGAAAAAAATTGTCTTTTCTTTGTATCAAGAAAAAATATTCTCTGATATGTACAGAAATGCAATATTTTTTTTTCATTAAACTTAAATGCTACAATTGTTTTCCTTGATAATTTACATAAACCATATTGGTAATGTTCAGTTGGAGAAAAATTGTTCTATACATTTGCTTAGGTTTGTTAATAATAAATAGGAGGTTTAGGTTGATTAAGCTAAAGCATTTTGATCCAATGTTGCAAAGCAAAACTTGATACAGTTGGTAAATAGTTGGTCATTATCTGTAAATAGAAGTAAAAGAGATGAGAGTGTCAGGAACACCTCTAAGGACAATTGACAAATATTTCAGGTTTTATATTTTATTATACTGTAGTATAGACATTTAAGCAACTATACCTTTCAAAATATGTGACAACACATGGCTTAATATTTTTATAAGTGAATTGGTTAAAGGACTACTCAGTTAACAGAAATATCACTGAGATTGCACACAATTAGTTAAAGATCCATTCTTTGTCATGCTATAACTGGGAATTTTCATGTTATCTGATTGAATATTCACAAGGTGCAAAAAGAACTATAATAAACTGGGAGGCAGATGCTATTATTCTCATTCCCATTGTAATGGTGAAGAAACTGGCAGACAGATGTTATATAACTTTCTTAGGGCAACATAATTAGTAAGTTTCTGAGGCCAGATTTGAAAAGAGTCTTCCTGACTCCAAGCCCAGAGCCCTGTTCCTGAATGACCAATTATAAAAATTATCAACTTTTAGATAGAGGATGATTACCAGATGTAATCTAAATCTATATATCCTCAGTTAATTCCTAGTGACTCTGTATTTAAGACAAGATCAGAATACAGAAAATGTTTAAATAGAATAAGATAGCAAAGAGTATATTATATATTACTAGACTGAAACATGATGTAAAGGCTGGAGGAACATAGGTGGGGGAAGGGCAGGAAGAGAAAGAAAGGAGGAAGAGCCTTTCTTAATCCTTGAAGATTAATATGGTCAGATGTTTCAGTGTGAGTCCTAATGGCTTTTCTAAGATGACTACAGAGATTGTCACTCTCCTCACGTCTATTTTCAGTTTTCTGTTCATTTTCTTCTGTTGATCTGCTCCTGTATCAGTAATGTTTTCCAGTTGAGGAAAACAGATTTGCATTTTTATCCAGAGGATATCTAACTGTCCCTTTCTTTGTATCTATTGTGCTATATGATTTGTGTAACCAAGTAAAA
Organism: Sminthopsis crassicaudata; assembly: GCF_048593235.1. Classification (NCBI taxonomy): domain Eukaryota; kingdom Metazoa; phylum Chordata; class Mammalia; order Dasyuromorphia; family Dasyuridae; genus Sminthopsis; species Sminthopsis crassicaudata. Next base: position 282,844,950 of record NC_133619.1, read on the forward strand.
ACTTTTATATAATTCAAGTTACTATTTTGGCTCAAAGATCAAGCTAGTCCAAATGCCCTCAGAGCTACAAAAGAATGCTTCTCTTTTAGAATTAAATCTCAGGATGTCACTTAGTTGTCAAAGTCTTCTTGCATTAGCAAAGAACATCGATTATGGAAAGCTTAGATAGAATTTCTAAAATTCCATTCACTATATAATGTGAAATAATGAAGTTCAAAAACAAGTGATAAGTGATTATAATCTTTAAAAACAACTATTTATGATTTTTACTCAATCCTAAATGTATCATTAAAAACAACATTCAAAAATTGTAATAAACGAAAATAACTAATGAAATTTCACATTGTTAATAACTTAATATTATTAATGAGACATATATAGATAAAATTTTAGGCTTAATATCTACTTTTTCACTATTTAGCTAGATACCATATGTCCTAAATATATGACCAAAAACAAGTCTATTATCACTTATACAAAATTGTACGTTTTTGTCTTAGAATATTAGTTGTAATAATCAATTAAAATGCATCACACATATAAAATACACACACATGCACACACATGCATGCACACACACATACCACACACCAACTTCCTTGAATAAAATAAGTCAAAGTGGTTTGTTTGTTTGTTTTTGTAGTGGCAAAGAACATGAAGCAAGGATATGCCCATCAGAGAAGGGATGGATAAAAACATTAAACTATGCATATGAAATAGAATATTCATTTAATCTAGTAAAAAATGAATATGAAGAATACAGAGAATGGCATGTAGGAAATAATGCACAGTAAAGTAAGCATATCCATGAAGTAAATAGACAAAAATAAAAAAATAATTAAGAGTAAATAATCATAATGTCCATGTTTGACTCAAAAAAGAGGTATTAAAACATAAGCCACTTCCTTTTTATGCAGAGTGTGTGCACTGTGGGTATACTACATTATTATTGATGTCAGTTTTTTAATGTGTTGTTACATTTTGCAAAAGTATCTGTTTTTGGAAGGGGGAAGGAGAAAGAAATGTTAAGAAATGCCTTTTTGAAAAAATAAGAAATTTGATCTATGCAAAGGAGGAAAATAGTTATTCTCAGCTTCCTTTTCCTTTGTGTTCTCTGAGTAATGTTGGAAATGATTATATTTTTATTCCTTGACTTCTGACATCTGTTGTGAAGGATTAAAATTCAAAGATCCCAAAAGAATGTTGGTGTGTCAATGGAGGTGTGTTTGAAACTCTGAATTTGTTTTCTTTGCTATACTAACTGTATTTTATATATCTGAAAAGGTAAAAAAAAAAAATATTGTTTTTAAAATCTAGATTTGATGCATTAGATTCACTTACTTCAGTTATTCAATATTAAAGTCTGTGATACCTGTGTGCCAGAAGAATCAATGGGATCATATGTCTTTATTTTGAGCAACACCAAGATAAATGATGTTTTTCTTTCCTAACAGTTTCCATCTCATTTTCTAAACAGTTATCTTTGTGTGTTTTCAACTCTATTTTGATCAAGAGAGGTATTATTTTTTTTGTTTCATTGCTCAATTCCATTTAAGGAGACTTGAGACCAGAATTTTAGTTGCCAGTGAAAAAAGTTTAAAAGATTACATGCCTTTATAAGGCCTTGTCTTCATATGACTTTTCAGATGTCATACTATTCTGAATAGATATTTTATATGGTTATCTCAAACTGAACATGTTTATAGTTTGACTACACTAATTTTGTCCACTGAAATGAACCTGTTTTAGTCCTCATATTTTGAAATATGTTATGATATTTCATGCCATCTCCAGAGACAGAACATAAGCCCTGTCCTCATTTCAAACTGACTCAGAATCCAGAATTATCTGATTGAATCAGAGCAGAAAGCATTAATTATGTGCCAAAATGAGACACACACAATGGGTTGTTCTTTCTAAATAAAAAGGAATAAATGAAGTAGTTCTTTCAGCTTTCTTAGAAATTAATATATACATATATATCTTCAAGCAAACTGTGCTTTCATTGCAAATGAATAGCTAAGTATAAATATTTCCAGTTCCAATAAACATAAGTTTTTCACCTGCTTTCATTTCAGTCAAGTTTTTCCTTCTATTGATGAGGCTGGTAGAATGACTTCATATGATCATATCATTTTTCACTATATCTTAGAAAATTATGTAGAAAATTAAATGCATATAAAATATATATTGGAAGGCTCAAATTCCACCACAGATCTTTAATGGCCACATGATTCTTGACATACCACATGTTTGAGAATCCATTTTCTAATATGTAAAATGCAGGGTGGAAGAGGGGATGGAGTTGGTCAATTTTATTATTTTCTTTTTTAATTATATAGATATTTGAAGCCTTTCCAGCTCTGAATATGCAATCCTTGAACTAGTTCTTGTGAACTTACATAACTTTTTTCCCATCACACTTATTTTTTCACAAGCGGGATTCCTCTTTCAACTAATTCCTAAATAGTATATTTTTTTATGTCTTACTATATTTTTATTTCTTTGTTAAATACTTTCCAATTACATTTTTACTCTCTTTTTTCTATTTTCCTCCATAGTATTTTGTAGCAGTCATCTTAAAGAGTACCAATAACTTTCTAGAGCTGAACTTTTGATCTTCATCTGTGATTTTGTTAGTCTAGGGAACCATTGGTATGGAAAATTTCTTTACCAATATAGACTGAAAAATAATCTGTACTTAAAGTTTTAATGAGTTGCCTCTGAAACTGAGAGATTAAGGAATTTGCTCTTTCCATGAAACTTCATATTGTCAGTGACAGGTCTTTGATTCATATCTTCCTGAGTCCAAGTTCTATTCCACCTTCTATTTATCTCAATCATTTCAATGCACAAACATTTAATGGAGTCAAGCTTGTAAGCTATCATCAAATTTTCACCACACTGATGTTCTTTGGGAACAAGTATAATCTTAAAAGGATGATATTTCATTGCATGTTCAATATTTAGAAATAATGAAAAGGGTCTTGTTCTTGGGGTTTTCTTTATCCTTGGGCATTTTACTGATAGCTAATTAGTAATAGAATAATTTATTGGAAGTTCCAATTAAGGCTTTAGATATTTTGGAAAATACAAATAATTTAAGACTAGTAAGTATAGGATAGGGATACTGAATATTTTTATCATGAGATTAACAAGCACATATATAGATAAATATTTCAATTTGTAAAAGAAAATAATCATCAAAATGAAGAAATAATTTTTACACATATATTTTATCCATTTCAAAAGAAAAAAATAAATACCAGGACTAGAAAACTTCAAGATTAAAACATAAAGTAAAACAAAAATATCCCACATGATAAAAGCCTCATAAAATAATAACAAAAACCATAAACATCTAGAACTCTTATTGAGTTTACTCAGACATCTCCACCCATAAGAAAGTAGTAGCCAAAAAAAAAAAAAAAAAGGATGATCTTAAATAACACAGACAGCAAAAGGAGCTTAAACATAAATGAGAGAAAAATAAATGTTCCTTCAACAAGTAAAATTTTTGAGAAATTTCTTTGAAATAAATATGCAGCACAAAAAGTCAGTAATTACCAGAATATTATTTTTAAATAATCTTCTTTATTTTTTGGTTACATATGTACATTATTTTTTATAAATATTCATTTCTTTATGAATCATATCAAGAGAGAAAATTCAGAACAAAAGGGAAAAATCATAAAAGAAAAAAAATAGAAGAAAAAGAAAAAAATGAACATAACATGTATTGATTTACATTACTTCTCTATAGTTCTTTCTCTGGATGCAGAAGAAGATTTTCTAAACAAAATTTATTAGGATTGCTTTGGGTCACTCAATTTCTGAGAAGAACCAAGTCTTTCATAGTTGATCACTGCACAATCTTGCTATTACTGTGTACAATGTGTTCTTCTTTCTATTTGTTTCATTCAGCATCAGTTCATATAAATCTTTCAAGGCTTTTCTAAAATTAATTTAATAATCATTTTTATAGAACAATAAAATTCCATACCTATCATATACTATAACTTTTTTCAGTCATTGCCCAATTAATGGGCCTCTACTTGCTTTCCAATTCTTTGATACTGCAAAAATAGCCACTAAAAATATTTTTCACATTGGGTCTTTGTCACTCCTTTATGATTTCCTCAGAATACAGACCTAGTAGTAGCACTGCAGAATCATTCTGTATGCAGCATTTTATAGCCCTTTGGACATAGTATCAAATTGTTGCTCAGAATGGCTGGATAAGTTTATAACTCCACCAATAATGCATTAGTGTCCTAGTTTCCCTTCCTTTCATCACTTATTATTATCTTGGCCTGTCATTATAGTCAATCTGAGAAGTGTAAGGTGGTACCTCAAAGTTGCGTTTATTTGAATTTCTCTAATCAATAGTGATTTAGAACATCTTTTTTATATGACTATGGATGGCTTTAATTTCATCACTTAAATTCTCTGTTCATGTCATTTGACCATTTATCAATTGGAGAAATATGGCAAGAAAATTCCAATTGAAATTGACAGAGAGAGACAGAGACAGAGACAGAAATAGAGAGAGACAGGTAGAGACAGAAAGAGACACAAGAAAGAGACAGAAAGACAGAAACAGAGAAACAGACAGGTACAGATTCACAGAGAGATAAAGAGAGAGACATAGACAGAGAAATGAGAAATGTGGTAAAATTTTAAAGTACAACTATTTTTTTTAAAAAGACTATTGAGTCCATAACTGTGGTAATGCTTACTATTTAACAAAACTTCTGGGAAAACTGAAAACTGTTGGACAAAAATTGGGTTTAGATCAAGACTTTACACTAAATATCCTAGAATAAGCTTTAACTAGATACATATATACAAAACTACATCACAAATAAAAAAGAATCGCAAGACAGAAATTATTTTTGAAATCTCTGAAGAGGATAAAAAAAACTAAAGGGAAAAATCAAATTAGAGAGATCATAGTGTTCCATGAATGCGATGGTCCAGTCTAGCTCCTCTGAAGGGCTCAGAATAAGTCCTTAAATGCCCCACACTGGGCGCCAATTTGTAACGTGCTGTAGTCTCCAGAAGCTGCCGATAGCTCTCTGGGAGGAGATCTACCGTGTCAACTCAAATCTCCCGGACAGATTCTTCTTCCTGTAGAGAGCCGCCTCAAGTCTCCTCCAGACAAAACTCTCTCTTTCCTCCAGAGCTGTCCTCTTTTATCCTCCCAGAGAATGGGTGTGGGATAATGCAAGGGCTTCTGGGAAAAATTACTTCAACCAATGAACTTGCTCCTCCTAAGCATGGAAGCTCTTTCCCAGGAATTCACAAGTAAAACTCCCAGTAAAGGCCAGAACTAGAAAATTGTCAAGTACCGACTTAGCACTTAGTAAGAACCTAATATCTCATTATCTCATTAGCACTTAGTAAGAACCTAACACATGAACAATTCTAATTACATAAAATTAAAAAGTTGGATACAAATAAAACCAATATAACAAGAAATTAGAATGCAAATAACAGACTGGAGGAAAATGTAAAAAGTTTTTTAAAAAGTATTTTCAAGATAAGTGAGAAATTGGCTCAAATTCATAAAAATAAGGTCCTCTTCAATGGATTAATATGTCAAAGAATATGACCAGGCAGTATTCAAAGAAACCAATGCAATCTATCTATGGTCATATTAAAAATACTCTAAATCAATAATTATTAGAAACATAAATGAAAAGAACTCTGGTATTACAACTCATACCCATCATAATAATGAAAAAAATTTTGAAAGATCTCTGGGGAAACAGGTTGACAGGCAGTATTCAAAGAAAACCAATGCAATCTATCTATGGCCATATTAAAAATACTCTAAACCAATAATTATTAGAAACACAAATGAAAAGAATTCTGGCATTACAACTCATGCCCATCATAACAATGAAATAAATCTTGAAAGATAACTGGGGAAACAGGTATACTATTTATGGAACCAGAAATTGATCCAACCATTTTTTCAAAAGAAATGTGGACACATGTTCTCTTTCTGTGTGTGTGTGTGTGTGTGTGTGTGTGTGTGTGTGTGTGCGTTTGCCCTGTGTCACAGGGATACCACAATTTGACTTACGATTCCTAAGAATTTTTTTTAAGAGGAAAGATTTTCATATTTGCAAAAGATATAGACTCAAAGATGGGTTGATTTCACCATAACAGTTAGTAATCGTGAAATAATTTTGGTCTTTGGAACTCAAGTAACCTAGGGATCCCAGAATGGATACTACTTCAATTCAACACAGTTTTGTACATAAATTGATATTTACAAAATTAAGGGACAATTGGGAAAAAAATGTGAATAAAGTAAAACATATAAATTCAGTAGAATAGAAAGAGGATAGCAATAATTAAATAATTAAAATTTAAAATGAGATAGAATTACTAAAAACAAAAAGTAATAAGTACAATATAGTGCTTTAAGATTTGATAATTTTTTAATTATTTTCTTACTTGGTTCACAATACTCCTGAAATCATGATTACCATTTCCAACAATGAGGAAATGAGGAAATTAGTTGAGGAAAAATAAAGCTCAAATGTGTCAATTTAGTATTAAATGGATGTTTTGAATTCAGGTCTATAAATGAAAATGTCTTCCTTGAAAAGTCAAATCCCATAATTAAATTTAATCTAATATACAAAAGAGAGAGAATAAATAAGAAGCAATTAATAATATAGCTGGGAATGTTTCTTACTCAAATGTGTCATATGCCAAGACTGAAGAATGACAGCTTTAGAGTGACAGAGTTCTCCTTTGGTACTCTCAATATTAGGAAAAAATAATGTGCTTTACTACACTGAATGATCTCTGTCACAAAATTGAGGGAACTCATTGGCCAGAATCACATAACATAGCTAGGTATGAATGAGTTGTAATACAAATAATTGGAGGTCATTATAGAAACAATAATAGATGTATTTAAGAAAGCAATACCATACAGATTTATTGCAACTAAATTAACAAATGAAAATTAGCCTAATTATAAACTAAGAGAAATGCACAGACTATAGAAGATGCTAATATTCCACTCTCAGAAATAGATAGAACTAAAAGAAAAAGAATATATTCAGAACTCAAGAAATGTTAGTTGAGCTTTTTAAATGGCATCATTGAAGAATAAAAGTTTGTCAGGGACAAATGGAATTGTTTTAAAAAGATATCTAATGGAACTTAAAAAGATTAATAAAAAAGAGATAACAAGCCCATTAGTTATGTAATATAACATAATAACATTATGATTTATACTGGGATTCATGGCATATGCTACATACATGAATGAAGACTTAAAATAATTTTGAATAATGAGTCCAATAATGAATCATAGAAACAATTATGTGAAAGAGGAATAATGAGCAATACAGAGCAATAATATTCCATAACATTCATATACCATAATTTACCCAACCATTCTCCAATTAATGGGCATCCATTCATTTTCCACTTTCTAGCCACTACAAAAAGGGCTGCCACAAACATTTTGGCACATACAGGTCCCTTTCCCTTCCTCAGTATTTCTTTGGGATATGAGCCCAGTAGTAGCACTGCTGGATCAAAGGGTATGCACAGTTTGATAACTTTTGGGGCATAGTTACAAATTGCTCTCCAGAATGGCTGGATTCTTTCACAACTCCACCAACAATGCATCAGTGTCCCAGTTTTCCCACAGCCCCTCCAACATTCATAGCTATTTTGTCCTATCATCTTAGCCAATCTGACAGGTGTCTAGTGATGTCTCAGGATTGTCTTAATTTTCATTTCTCTGATCAGTAGTGATTTGGAACACTCTTTCATATGTATGGAAATAGTTTCATTTTCATCATCTGAAAATTGTCTGCTCATATCCTTTGACCATTTATCAATTGGAGAATGGTTTGATTTCTTATAAATTAGAGTCAGTTCTCTATATATTTTGGAAATGAGGCCTTTATCACAACCTTTAACTGTAAAAATATTTTCCCAATTTGTTATTTCCCTTCTAATCTTGTTTGCATTAGTTTTTTTTTTTTGTTTTGTTTTGTTTTTGGTACAAAAGCTTTTTAATTTGATGTAACCAAAATCTTCTATTTTGTGATCAATAATGATCTCTAGTTCTCCTTTGGTCATCAATTCCTTCCTCCTCCACAAGTATGAGAGGTAAACTATCCAATGTTTCTCTAATCTATTTATGATCTAATTCTTTATGCCTAAATCATGGACCCATCTTGATCTTATCTTGGTATATGATGTTAAGTGTGGGTTCATATCTAATTTCTGCCATACTATTTTCCAGTTTTTTTTTCTTTTGTATTTTTTAAATTAATTTTATAATTATAACATTTTTGACAGTACATATGCATAGGTAATATCTTTTTTTTTTTTTACAACATTATCCCTTGTACTCCCTTCTGTTCCAAATTTTCCCCTCCTTCCCTCCACCCCCTCCCCTAGATGGCAGGCATTCCCATATATATTAAATATGTTATAGTATATCCTAGGTACTATATATATATATATGTATATATACATGTATATATATATATATGTATACATATATATATACATATATATATATGTATATATACATATATATATATATATACATATATATATATATATATATATATATATATTTGCAGAACCAAATTATGTTGTTGTTGTTGTTGCAAAGGAAAAATAGTATTCGGAAGGTAAAAATAATCTGGGAAGAAAAACAAACAAAAAAAATGCTCACAGTTTATACTCATTTCCCAGTGTTCCTTTTCTGGGTGTAGCTGATTCTATTCATCATTGATCACTTGGAATTGGATTAGCTCTTCTCTATGTTGAAGATATCCACTTCCATCAGAATACATCCTCATACTGTATCATTGTTGAAGTGTTTAATGATCTTGTAGTTCTGCTCGTTTCACTCAGCATCAGTTGATGTAAGTCTCTCCAAGCCTCTCTGTATTCCTCCTATTGGTCATTTCTTACAGTACAATAATATTCCATAATATTCATATACCATAATTTACCCAACCTTCTCCAATTGATGGACATCCATTCATTTTCCAGTTTCTAGCCACTACATAAAGGGCTACCACAAACATTTTGGCATATACAGGTCCCTTTCCCTTCTTTAGTATTTCCTTGGGATATAAGCCCAGTAGTAGCACTGCTGGATCAAAGGGTATGCACAGTTTGATAACTTTTGGGGCATAGTTACAAATTGCTCTCCAGAATGGCTGGATTCTTTCACAACTCCACCAACAATGCATCAGTGTCCCAGTTTTCCCACAGCCCCTCCAACATTCATAGCTATTTTGTCCTATCATCTTAGCCAATCTGACAGGTGTCTAGTGATGTCTCAGGATTGTCTTAATTTTCATTTCTCTGATCAGTAGTGATTTGGAACACTCTTTCATATGTATGGAAATAGTTTCATTTTCATCATCTGAAAATTGTCTGCTCATATCCTTTGACCATTTATCAATTGGAGAATGGTTTGATTTCTTATAAATTAGAGTCAGTTCTCTATATATTTTGGAAATGAGGCCTTTATCACAACCTTTAACTGTAAAAATATTTTCCCAATTTGTTACTTCCCTTCTAATCTTGTTTGCATTAATTTTGGTTGTGCAAAAACTTTTTTAATTTGATGTAATCAAAATTTTCTATTTTGTGATCAATAATGATCTCTAGTTCTCTTTTGGACACAAATTCCTTCCTTCTCCACAAGTCTGAGAGGTAAACTATCCTATATTCCTCTAATTTATTTATGATCTCGTTCTTTATGCCTAAATCTTGGACCCATTTTGATCTTATCTTAGTATGTAGTGTTAAATGTGGGTCGATGCCTAGCTTCTGCCATACTAATTTCCAGTTTTCCCAGCAGTTTTTGTCAAATAATGAATTCTTATCCCAAAAGTTGGGATCTTTGGGTTTGTCAAACATTAGATTGCTATTTTTATTCACTATCTTGCCCTGTGAACCTAACCTATTCCACTGATCAACTAGTCTATTTCTTAGCCAATACCAAATGACTGTTGCTTTATAATATAGTTCTAGATCAGGGTACAGCTAGATCACCTTCATTTATTTTTTTTTCAGTTTTTCCCTTGAAATTCTCGACCTTTTGTTGTTCCATATGAATTCTGTTGTTATTTTTTTCTAGGTCATTAAAATAGTCCTTTCCAATTATTTAAATCTGACTTTATTTTTGTGGCAAGTGTTTCATAATTTTGCTCATATAATTCCTGACTTTCCTTTGGTAGATATATTCCCAGATATTTTATACTATTGACAGTTATTTTGAATGGAATTTTTCTTTGTATCTCTTGCTCTTGGATTGTGTTGGTAATGTATAAAAATGCTGAGGATATATGTGGATTTATTTTTGTATCCTGCGACTTTCCTAAAGTTCTGAATTATTTCTAATAGCTTTTTAGCAAAGTCTTTGGGGTTCTCTAAGTATACCATCATGGCATCTGCAAAGAGTGATAGTTTGATTTCCTCATTTCCTACTCTAATTCCTTGAATCTCTCTCTTGGCTCTTATTGCCGAGGCTAGTGTTTCTAGTACGATATTGAATAATAATGGTGATAGTGGGCAACCTTGTTTCACTCCTGATCTTACAGGGAAAGGTTCCAGTTTATAGCCATTACATATGATGTTTGCTGATGATTTCAAATATATGCTGCTTATTATTTTAAGGAATAGTCCATTTATTCTTATACTCTCAAGTGTTTTTAGTAGGAATGGATGTTGGATTTTATCAAATGCTTTTTCTGCATCTATTGAGATGATCATATGGTTTTTATTAATTTGATTATTAATATGGTCAATTATATAATAGTTTTCCTAATATTAAACCAGCCCTGCATTCCTGGTATAAATCCTACTTGATCATAGTGTATTATCCTGGGGATGTTTTCTGAAGTCTTTTTGCTAATATCTTATTTAAGATTTTAGCGTCAATATTCATTAAGGAGATTGTTCTATAGTTTTCTTTCTCAGTTTTCAATCTACCTGGTTTAGGTATCACTACCATGTCTGTGTCATAAAAGGAATTTGCCAGGACTCCTTCAATCCCTATTTTTTCAAATAGTTTATATACCATTGGAGTTAGTTATTCTTTAAGTGTTTAGTAGAATTCACATGTAAATCCATCTGGTCCTGGGGATTTTTTCTTAGGGAATTGGTTAATAGCTTGTTCTATTTCTTTTTCTAAAATGGGACTATTTAGACTATTTACTTCTTCCTCTGTTAATCTGGGCAAGCTATATTTTTGAAGGTATTCTTCCATTTCATTTAAGTTATCCAATTTATTGGCATAAAGTTGAGTAAAGTACCTCCTAACTATTGTTCTAATTTCCTCTTCATTAGTGGTGAGTTCTCCCATTTCATTTTCAAGACTAACAATTTGCTTTTTCTCTTTCCTTTTTTTAATCAGAATTTTTAAGGGTTTGTCTATTTTGTTGGTTTTTTCATAGAACCAACTCTTAGTTTTATTAATTAATTCAATAGTTTTGTTTTGTTTTGTTTTGTTTTTTTACTTTCAATTTTATTAATCTTACCTTTGATTTTTAGAATTTCAAGTTTCATGTTTGTCTGGGAGTTTTTAATTTGTTCCTTTTCTAGCAATTTTAGTTGTAAGCCCAATTCGTTGACCCTCTCTTTCTCTATTTTATGCAAGTAGGCCTCTAGAGATATAAAATGTCCTCTTATTACCGCTTTGACTGCATCCCACACATTTTGGTATGCAGTCTCATTATTGTCATTTTCTTTGGTGAAGTTATTAATTATGTCTATAATTTGCTGTTTCACCCGTTCATTCTTTAGTGTGAGATTATTTAGTTTCCACATATTTTTTGGTCTATTTTCCCCTGGCTTCTTATTGAATTTATTTTTATTGCATCATGATCTAAAAAGGATGCATTTACTATTTCTGTCTTACTGCATTTGAATTTAAGGTTTTTATGTCCTAATATATGGTTAATTTTTGTATAGGTTCCACGAACTGCTGAGAAGAAAGTATACTCCTTTCTGTCTCCATTTAGTTTTCACCAAAGATCTATCATATCAAACATTTCTAGTATTCTATTTACCTCTTTGACTTCTTCCTTATTTATTTTGTGATTTGATTCATCTAATTCTGAGAGTGCAAGGTTGAGATTTCCCACTATTATAGTTTTGCTGTCTATTTCTTTTTGTAGCTTTCTTAATTTCTCTTTTAAGAATTTAGATGCTGCACCACTTGGTGCATATATGTTTAATATTGATACTGCTTCATTATCTATGCTACCCTTTAGCAGGATATAATGCCCTTCCTTATCTCTTTTAATTAGATCAATTTTTGTTTTTGCTTGATCTGAGATGAGGATGGCTACCCCTGCTTTTTTGGCTTCGCCTGAAGCATAGCTCCACCATTTTACTTTTATTTTGAATGTATCACCCTGTTTCAGGTGTGTTTCCTGTAAACAACATATAGTAGGATTCTGACTTTTAATCCAGTCTGCTAACTGCTTCCTCTTTATGAGGGAGTTTACTCCATTCACATTTATGGTTAGAAGGACTAATTCTATATTGCTTGCCATCCTATTAACCCCTGCTTATGCTTTTCTCCTTTCCTTTCCTCTTACCCCTCTACCCAGTATTAAACTTGTGAACACCACTTGCTTTTCACAGCCCTCACTTTTTAGTATCCCTCCCCCACCTTAAAGTTCCTCTTCCTATTTTACTCATTTTTCTCACAATTTCTGTATTGCCTTCCCCTTACCTTACTCTTTCCCTCTCACTTTTCAGTGAAGTGGAAGAAGTTTCACCATAAATCAAATATGTCTATTGATACACATCATGTTCATCTCCCTCCTTTCTTTCTCTCAGATATAATAAGTTACCTTTGCCTCTTCATGAGATGTAGTACACTACTTTACCCTTTTTTATGATATAATTTCCTTTCCACGTCTAGTTTTTAGGACAAATTATACATGTGCTCTTTATATATCTTTATGGCAGAAATATAGTTCTCAAGATTTCTTTTTACCTTTTTAGAAATCTCTTGAGTTCTGTATTTGAAGATCAAACATTTTTGTAGGTCTGGTTTTTTCATCAGAATAGATGGAATTCATTTATTTCATTAATGTCCATGTTCTTCCCTGGAAAACAATGCTCATTTTTGCTGGTTAAGTTATTCTTGCCTGCATACCAAGTTCCTTAGCCTTTCGGAATATCATATTCCAGGCCCTTCATTTTTTTTTTTAATGCTGCTAGATCCTGGGTTATCCTTATTGTGGCTCCTTCATATCTGAATTGCTTTTTTCTAGCAGCTTCCAGTATTTTTTCCTTTGTCTGATGGTTCTTGAACTTGGCCACTATATTTCTTGACGTTTTGATTTTAGGATCCCTTTCAGTAGGTAATCCTATTTGGTTGACAGATCTCCAGGTCAGAACATATAGATAAATTTAATCAGCTCTTAAGCAAAATTTTAAATTACATTAGGAGTTGGCTGGACCAATTTATACCTCAGTCAATACTATATTAATGTCTTTTCAAAATTACCTATTTACATTTTTCATTTTTGCCAGTTTTCTAGATGTGAGATGAAATTTCTTCACTGTTTTTGGTATGCAATAATTGCAACCTGATATTGTTAACTATCTGTAATAATAAAGAATAGGTTAGGAAGCCTTTACATAGATCCCTGCAGTTTAACTGAGAAGTAATAAAGAAATGAAACAATAAGAAAAATGAGAAAATCTCTAAAAAGTCTTTAATTGTTCAAAATTAATTTCATTTCTTTCATTGCATAAATATTTTCTTAGAAGCTTTTATACTGCTGTTTGTTTCAATTATAGAAAAAATTACAATGTCATTGGGAACCATGCTTATCAGCAGGATTATTTCACTCACAGCTAGAATATTTCCCATTAAATTATCTTGAAATGAAAAATAAATCAACATATAATGGTTATGTTGTCTTATCTAACTAGACAATTTGTCCATTATTTTCATCACTTTCCACACAAGTCAATATAAAAACAAGTAGCATCTTCCATTTTCAGTGAAAATCATTGCAAGTATTGACCAATCAACAAGCATTTTATTTTTTTAATATTTATTTATTTTTAAAATTAATTTTATAATTATAACTTTTTTTTGACAGTACATATACATGGGTAATTTTTACAGCATTATCTCTCGCACTCACTTCTGTTCCGAATTTTCCTATTTCTTCCTCCACCCCCTGCCCCAGATGGCAGGCAGTCCTATACATCAACAAGCATTTTAAAACACTTTTGTTTTATTACTCACTGTGGTAGGTAGTTAAACTTCCAAAGACAAAAAAGAAAAAAAAAAGAACATTTTTCTTCCTTCAGAGATATCATATTGTATTGTTGTATCAGGAAACATAGCACATGCATGTGTCTGTGTGTGTGTGTGTGTTTGTATATCTCTTGCTCTCTCTTTCCCATATTACCAATATATCCAGTAAATAATGTTAGTTAAGGACAATAGAAGTTTGGGGAGAGATAAGAAAATGTCATGAGGTAACCTTCCAAGAAAACTGTGGGGAAAGTAGTGGTTCTAAGAAGTCAAGGTTAAGGAGATAATGCATTGTAAACATGAGAGATAAAATCATTCTGTGAGAGAATGTCAAATTGAATTGTCAATCTAAAAAATGTAGACACTGCAACTAACTTTCAATAAATTTGGAAAAATTGTTTCACATCCAAGAAAGTCAGTTGGTTAAACATGTAAAATGACAAATGTAAATTTGATGATTTATAAGGGTTTTATACTTCTAAAATTTCTAATTGTCAATCAAGGATGGCAATTAAAAAGATAAAGTTAAAGATATTTTAGTTTAGGTTTTTTTTTTGAGATTAAGATAAAGAATAATAGCCAAAATACATTCTCAAAAATCTTCCTTAGTGATGGCATCAAATAAAGATTTCTATGCTTGAGTTTTTGCTTTATCTTGGAATGGTATTTGTCTCCTTTAAGACCTATATACAGTATTATTTGGAGATAATTTCAATAGCATAAAGGGAGACCATGAAAGACTTCTTATGGAAGGTGGGCATTAGATGAGATTCTCACAGTGAATAGCTTATAAATAAATATCTTAAAATCCATATCTTCTGGAAAAAATATTTTCTGGTTCTTAGCCTTAATGACTTCTCTCTGTGATTATTTATAATTTGTTAATATAACTATATTACTATATATATGTACATACACATATACATAAATGTTTGTGTATTTATTTCTCTTTATAAATATATGTGTGTATTATATTCACACATATCTTGTTATTTGCCTATTATCTCCCCCATTAGACCAATCTTCAGATCAGTAACTATTTTATTCTTTTTTTGCCATTTCTATTCCCAACATTCATCACAATACCTGATATATATTAGGAATCTAATCAATTGTTTTATTAATTGAATATTGAAGAAAATCAGGGAATCTAAGAGGCAGAGTTGAGAAGGGAGAATATTCTAAGCATGAAGGGACAACCAATTAAACAGATAATTTCAAACACAGTGTTTTGTATGGAGAACAGCAAGAAGACCATTGTTATTGGATTATAGAGTATTGTGTAAGAAGACTGGGAAGATAGGAAAAGAGCAAAGTTAAAAGTCTTTAAAAGTCAAGCAGAACTTAGTAACAGCAAGAGCTGTGGAATAATTAACTATGATACACTGAATGCAGCTCAAAGCAGGTAATTTTCATTTTCCCCCTTTGTTTTGTTTCTTCTTTTGCAAATAACTAATGTAAAAACATGTTTGACATGTTTGTACATATATAATCTATACCAGATTACTTACCATCTTGAAGAAGGGAAAAGAAAGGAGTGAAAGGAAAAAATAGGAAAAAATAAAAATTTTATGAAAATGAATATTGGAAGCTATCTTTACATGGAATTGGGAAAAATAAAAAAATTAGTATTTACCAAAAAAGCCAAGCAGAACATTTTATATTTGATCTTGGAAATTACTAGAATTCATTGAATAGTACTCAGAACTAAGCTTTTGTAATATCTCCTTGATGGTGGTATTAGATGAGATGATATATGGAGAGATATTCCCCTGTACTTTTCAAGAGCCTGGATTTGGGAGGTGAGCAAGAATGAAAAGTATAGAATGATATTTACATTTTTTAATCTGGGTAGTTTTGAGCATGGCTGGGGAGGATAGCATAATTTTAGAATAAAATAGGGAAGTTAGACAATGTTAAAATTTTATGTGAAAGAAAGATTCAGATTTAGATATGTTAAATTTAATATATTTCTGAGATATCCAGTTTAAGATATATAAGAGAGAGAAGGAGATTCAAGACTGTAACTCAGGAGAAATGTAAGGTACAAATAAGTAGAAATCAGAATCAACTGTATGGAAATGATCTTAGTATCCCTGAAAGCTGGTGAAATTACCAAGTAAAATAGTGTAGAGGAAGATGATTAAGTCCTAAAACATTCATGTTTACAGAAAGAGATCTGGAAATATGCATCAAAGAAAACAGAGGTATAGTTAGACAGGTAGGAGGAAAAATAGTAGATAGCAATATTGCAATAACCTAGAAATAAGAAATTATTAAAGAAAAGTGATTGCACTTTAAAGTCTACAAATAAGTCAAGGAGAATGATGATTAAGAAAAAGTCATTAGATATGGCAATTAGTAAATCAGGTGATTTTGTCAAAATATGTAAAATGCTCCATAACTTTAAGTACCTCTACCAGTTTCATATATTAAATCAGTATCGTGATTTCTGATCATTTCTGTATCTTCATAAGTTTCAATGACCAAAAACAATTCTCTCACATCCAGTACTGCAGTGAAAAGAAACCTGACCTAAATGAGGCTAATTACATAGTTCAGACACGAATTCCATTTATTGGCCCTTATTCAAAATCTTTCTAATTCAGTAGTATCGGCCACTGTTCTTCTAGAATAGTATGGCTGAATGCATTGGATTGCCTCTCCTTGTGAGGAAACCCCAGAATAACATTTTAGACAGTTTTCATTCACTTTCAACCTCAATTAATTTTTTGTTTATTAGCTAGCTTGACAACAACAGTGATATATTTCAATACTCATATAATAGATATATTTTAATTAGATTCAAGTAGATTTCAATAATGTATGAGATTTATCATCTTAAAGTTATCAGTAAGCTTTTTCATAAATTTTATTGCTTTATTTAGAAAAAAGTTAGCATATTATATACAGTAAGGTATTTTATCTTTTTTGATATATTTGAAATGTGTGATGATATAACTTTAGTTTAATTTTTTTCTCAAAATTATAAATCTGTAGAGAAGTCAGGAATATAGAGCTCTAATTGCTAATAGTTATTTATTATTTTTATGACTACCTTTTCATTTGGAAAATTATTTTTTTCAAAATTATGATTTTCTTATAGTCTGATTTTTCCAACTTTTTAATATACTTCTCAGGAGAAAATTGGGTGAATTTTCTTTTAAAAACTACAAGACTCAATTTGCCCCTTGATATACTTAAGGAATACAATTAACCTTTCATTATTTTATATGGTATGGATTTAATTCTACAAATGGATATTTAATGTAAGTGATTTCTATTTCTCACTATGTAGTTCCATTTCTAACTGCTAAAAGCAACATTTAAAAATTAATTATGGGGATTGAAATGGGAAGTTATATACAGTGTGCATAATGTTACCAGAAATGGGGAGGTTGGATTAAACTGAGAAAATGGTGATTACCTGAGGTTTCTCTATGTAAGTTAATTATAAGTCAAGCATTTAGAATATAAACCAGTTAGTTCAAAGACAAAGGTTTATTAAAGGTGTCTTTTTGTTGTTGTTGCATGAAATAATGGCATTAAGTGAAAATTAATTTATTTTATTGTGGATCTTATCTATACTTGTGTGCTCCTCTAATTAATCTCATTTGTTATTTTATCCATTTTAGTAAATATACTCTACATTTGTTTTTGGAGTTTTAAATCCTTGCCTCTTCCTTCAGTGAACCTAGATTAACCTTTTGATCTCTGATTGGAGAATTCTCACATAGTGCAAAGATTTAGGATATGAGAAAACCCTTGCATGTAAACTCTTATGTTATAGTTCACTAAATACCAAAATGATGGAAAGAAACATTGGTAGACAATCACTTTTTAATATCTTTCATATAGTTAGGTTGCAAATTATTTTTAGACAAGCATTACTTCTTGTCTTTCACATTTATAACACTAACTTTTAAATGTAAACAGAACCTAGACTTTTTTGTGATTATATTTTGTTTTACAGTAAACATTTTAAAGATCTTTTTATTTAAAATATGTAAGTAAAATGACTTACAATGATTTATAATTTATATTTGAAATAGAGGCTTCTATATGTAGCCATTAACTTTCCAGGAATCTTTCCATGAGTTAGGTTAGTAGGCAATGAAAGGTGTATTTATATGCATTCTGAACTTCAATTGATGTTTTGTAGTAGCATTGTCCAACAAATAGAAAAAGCCCCACTAATAACTACATAAGGAGTCCCATAAATATATGTATATTGACTGTTTTAAAATGTGTTGCTAATTTTAAGTTTCCATATCACATGTCTCAGAGTGGCTAACGTGACAGGAAAAGATAATAATAAATGTTGGAGAGGATGTTGGAAAACTGGGACATTAAAGCATTGTTGATGAAGTTGTGAAATTATAAACCATTCTGGAGAGCAATCTGTAACTATGCTGTGTAGCTGTCAAACTGGACATATCACTTGACCCATTAGTGCCATTACTGGGTTTATGTCCCAAGGAAATCATAAAGGAGGAAAAAGGACACATATGTCCAAAAATGTTTGTAGCAGCTCTTTTTATGATAGCAAAAAATAGGAAAAGGAGTGGATGCCCATCAATTGAGGAATGGTTGAACAAGTTGTGGTACATGAAAATAATTGAATATTATTATTCTATATAAATGATGAACAAGCTGATTATAGAAAGGCCTGGAAAGATTTACATGAATGGATGCTGAATGAAACAAGCAGAACCAGAAACATATTATATACAATAACAGCAAGAATGTGTAATGATGAACTATGAAAAACTTAATTCTTCTCAGTGGTTCAGTGATTCAAAGGCAGTCCCAATAGACTTTGGACAGAAAATGCCATCTGTATCCAGAAAAATATCTAAGGAGACTGAATGTAAATCAACACATGCTTTCTTCACTTCTTTTTTCTGGTTTCTTTTTTTTTCTCATCTCTCCCATGGTTTTTCTCCTTTGGTCTGATTTTTTTCTGTCCCAATGTGATTAACAAAGCAATATATATTAAAAATAAATAAGCTTACTACAATAAAAAGTCTAGGAAGAAACTTTTCTGCACTTCTGCTGCATCAAATCAATAGTTTATCCCATATTGAGATGTCCCAATTAAAATATAGTTGTTTCATTAGTATCAGTAATGACAATAGATTGCTATAGAAATACTGACAACTGATGGAGAAGACTTCTATTTTGTATCCATTTGTTTTCTTCCCAGTTATATTTATGAATTTGTAAAAATCACCTGGCTTAATTAGGCTTTAACGCATTATTTTTTGCTTCACATTTGCCTTCAGAGTTTTTCAGAATTTATGTAGAATTTCTACAAGAAGTCATCCATAATTTACCATATTAGTTACTTTTTTACTCTTAGTCTTATTTTTTCCTCAGTTGCCGATATTCTCCACATGGTAAAGTAAACATACACATGGTGGATGAGATGATTTCTGAACTCTTTTGAGCTCCTTGTTATAGATTATGCTTTATGTTTTTATAATTTTCTTCTAAATCGTGATTATCAGATTCAATGTCAATTTTTTATCGATTTCCTACTTTTTAGAATCAGCATTTTTTAAATAGGTCAGATTTGATCTGGTTTAAATGCATACATTTTTTCATTCTTAGGTTTTCATTTTCTTCTAATAATGACATTGGCTTTGATCTTTGCATAAAAAGTTAATAGTCCTTGTGAATGGATCCAACTATTCTGGGAGAGCAGTTTGGTATTATGCTCAAAAAGGTATCAAACTGTGCATATTCTTTGATCTACCAATGTTTCTACTGGGCTTATATCCCAAAGAGATCTTAAAGGAGGGAAAGGGAGCCATATGTGAAAAATGTTTGTGGCAGCCCTCTTTGTAGTGGCAAGAAACTGAAAACTGAGTGGATGCCAATCAATTGGAGAATGGCTAAATAAATTATGGTATATGAATGCTATGGTATACTATTGTTATGTAAGAAATGACCAGTAGGATGATTTCAGAGAGGCTTGGAGAGACCTAGATGAACTGATACTGGGATGCAGAACCAGGATATTATTATACCCAGCAACAAGAAGATTATACAATGATCAATTCTGATGGATATGGCTTTCTTCAATATTGAGATGATTCAAACCAGTTCCACTTGTGCAATGATGAAGAGAGCCATCTACTCCCAGAGAGAGAACTATGAGAACAGAGTGTGGAACACAACATATCATTCTCACTCTCTTGTTATTTGCTTGCATTTTATTTTCTTTCTCGGTTTCTCTTTTTCTTCTTTCTTGATCTGATTTTTCTTGTGCAACAAGATAACTGTATAAATATGTATACATATATTGGATCTAACATGTATTTCAACATATTTAACATGTATTGGACTACTGTCAGCTAGGGGAGAGGGTAGAGTGAAGTAGGGGGAAATATGGAACAAAAGGTAATGCAAGGTTCAAAATTGGAAATCACCCATGCATATGTTTTATAAATAAATATTTAATAAAAATAACAATAATAATAATAATAATAATAATAATAAAATGTTAATAGTCCCCATTCACACATATAACTTATTTTAAATGACTTTCAATAAGGATGTCACTTTTATCTATTAAAATATGAACAATTTGATTTTTGTGATATTATTTTAGGATCATTATGTAAACTTTGAATTCTCTTCTCAAATAAAATATTTTATATTACAGGTCTAAAGTTTCCAAATAATATACATGATTTTGACTTTTTTAAATTCCTTACTCCTGAACCATATTTCCAAAATGATTCTTTCAATACCCACTCGTGTGCTAATTTCTATTGTGAACATAAAAATCTCAATGTATATATCAGTTATTTGCTTTTGTTGTTGTTTGTTGCAGACTTTATTTATATCCTTTTACTCCACTACAGGTATATAAACATGTAAAGTCCAATTATCTTTAAGGGGGTACTTATTTACTTATTCTTATCATAAGCACTGCAAGGCAAGATAGTAGTGACTATAACAAGTTTCTTATTGCCCTTAGAAGCATGCTGAAATTATAGGATAATCTAGGATCCTTATATACAGCTACAAATATTTTATGGCACTAAATCATGTAATATGAAAATGATAATATTAATTTAGTGCAGTTCCATAGTAGTATATCACCAACCCACTCTTTTTGTGAACAGAGATGTTGCATTTAAAGTGCCAACAGTTTAAGTTAGTATTTATAGATAGTCTAAATACATTGATTCTTTAAAACAAATAAAGAAACAAAAAAATTTCTTCTGTAATTGCCCCTGATGAAGACAAAAATATAAAGAGTACATATGGGTAATCAATTTGCTAATATTTGTATTAGAAGGATATAAACTGAGGGCAGCTAGGTGGCACAGTAGATAAAGCACCAGCCCTGAATTCAGGAGGACCCGAATTCAAATCAGATCTCAGACACTTCACACTTCCTAGGTGTGTGACCTGGGCAAGTCACTTAACCCCAGCCTCAGGGGAAAAAAAAAAAAAAAGAAGAAGAAGGATATAAACTTAAATGTCTCACAATCAAGAAAACCAGAGTCCAAATTCTGCTTTAAATACACAATTAACAATGGGTAGGGTGGGTATGTCAGTCTATAAAATGAGGGGGGTTGAATTCATTGCTTTCTATGGTCTCTTCTAACTATAAATGTAAAAACCAATGATATGAGAATAGGCAAAGTCTTTGTACTTTCATTCTAGGAGGGAGTTTTCAACACAAAAACTTCTTCAACATATCACACTCTATATTTGTAATGTAATAGGTGAGCAAATCTTAATAATTGCTTGAAGTAGTTGAATAAGTTAAATAACTTATTCAGAGACTTAATCTAGAAAGTATGAAACAGGATTTAAATCCAGAATTTCCTGACTCTTTTCACTATACCAACCTTGGAAAAATTATGAGGAAAAAGGCTGAAGCCTTATGGGGAAGACATTCATTAGAATAGTATATAGTATGTAATGACATCATATTTTGCTTAATATTAGCAAAGCTGAAAGTCTGATGATTTTTAAATATTACATTATCAACTTTCTCAAAAAATTTAATGCATATTTTAACTCTGAGAAGGCTTTAGTTCTAACAAAATCTGGAAAAGGGAGTTTTATATGAAGTGATTAATATTTTGTATTTTTGCCAAATAGCTTATGTATTGTCTTTTCAATCAGGAAAATGACATCTTAATTGAATGGTAAATTTGTATCAATGGATCTTTGTGACAAAATAAAATGAAGCTTTATTTTACATGGCAAATTATTCCCTCTCTTCTCATTTTTTTTCTAAAACATGTTATCTGGATTTTGTATATTATTGCACTCTTTAGTACAATATAAACAAACTCCTTAAAGGTAGCACATGTATTATTTTTCATGTCAGTATATCAGTTATTTGGTACCTTTAGGTTTTTGTTATTATTGTTCAGTCTTTTCTATCATGTCTGATTTTTCATGATTTCATTAGGGTTTTCCTCACCAAGGTATTGGAGTGATTTACAATTTTCTTTTCCAGCTCAGCATATAGATAGCACACTGAAGCAAACATGATTAAGTAACTTGTCAGTCTCACAGATAGTAAGCATTGGAGACTAGATTTGAACTTAGGAAGATAAGTCTTCCTGATTCCAGGAATTCTATGTCACCTATCTATTCACTCCCTTTAGGGGATAGATGTTTAATAAATGTTCATAAATTAAAATCAGTTTCCTTATTCAGAGTATTATGACATTAAATATTATGAATATTATGACATTAAAATATAATTAGAGTAGTCTGGATTTTCTGTAATAAATTAGAAGAAAATATTCTGTTTTTAACATTGACATTGCAAATATCTTAATCTTATCAACTTTCTGGATTCAAAGTATTTATTCAGCTAATTTATTCTTAAAATTGGGAAGAATTATAATTCTTCTGTTACACAGAAGCACATGAAGTGCTACTACATAAGCTCAAATAATGCATTATCAATTATATTATACATATATTTATGGCTCTCCTAAATTAAATTTACCAACAGTATAAAGATGGTAAATCCTTTTAAAATGAGTTGTTTTAATTAGATACCTGAGAAGTATTTAATAATTAAACAGTGAAGATGGTGATCATGATGTTTAGGTAATTTCTCTTTTCTGATTAGTCTTTGGCAGACTGTTTACTTTAACTTTTAAATATCTCTTCTAGAATCACAGATTTTTGTACAATTATCTACCCCAAATGTTGTTTTAGATTCTTCATAATGAATTTTGTATCTTAATGTTTTAAATGTTCCATCTTCTGATTACACTAGTTTGTCTTCTAGAAATCCTAAAATTCAAAGTACCATTTCAATTGTTTTCATGGTATTGAAACTGGATTGTATCTTTCTGAATTAGCTTTTACATGGATAAATCCAATTGGTCCAGTATTTTGATATTCCTACTTTTAGCATAGCATGTATTTCTAAATAACTAGATGCTTTCTTATATTCATAACATATTCAGCTATTTGAAAATATAGTCTTGGAGAGTTTCCTGAAAATTTTGAGAGTAGGGAGACCTCACATGGAAAAATGAAAAAAAAAAGTCAAAGGCATCATTGTTTTCATTTATAAAATTATGTCTCTAACAGAAAGCTTGACTTGTCACCAATCAGGACCAGGGAAAGTTATTCTTTTAAATGTTGAACTCCAAAGTCCAAGATCCTTAACTTTACCATGAATACTTTATTTACCACTACTTAAGAATTAATTTGTTTTATTGAATTAGAGGAATACCAGAAAAATGACCATTATATTTCCCATTTTATTAAACTTTTGTAACTTTCCCCAAAAAGCAGAGAACATTTTTGTTGAATTGGTGATTGTTGCTATTTTTAAGTTATTTTTCACTTTTCTGATTCTTTCAAATGATCCCATTTTGGTGTTTTCTTGGCAAAGGTACTAGATGGGTTTGGCATTTCCTTCTCTGGTTAATTTCCAGGAAAGAAAACAGAAGAAAAAGGCTTAAATAACTTAACCAGAATCATACAGCTAATAAGTATCTGAGGCCAGATTTAAACTCCAAATGGGTCTTCCTAACTTCAGTCCTTTCACTGCTACATCTAATTTTGTTTTTTTTTTTTTTTTTTTTTTTTTTTGTTGCTCTCACTCTCTGTTCTAGATACCCAATACACAAATGTATGTCCTTAATTTCATTTCTTTTTAGGGAACCAAAACAATAACCATTCCTAACTCTGCTTAATTACATATTACATATTCTTAGGCATTACAAAAAACAAACAAAAAAAACCCACAAAAAACAAACTTCTCCGAAATGAATAATATTTACTCTCCTTCTAGTCCCCCTACCACCAGTGAAGGAGAGTGATCACACAGTAGTCTATTAAAAGCTACCCTTTGAGTTAAGACTTCTTGGATTCCAGTGCCGCCTTTAAGATATTATGGCTGTGTGGATCTGAGCAAGTTACTTAAAACTTTCAGTGCTGTAAGCAATTCTGTAAGACTATAAGATATAGGGTACAGTAGTTACATTGATGTAGACTATTTCTTTACCTTGACTTTCTCATTTTGACTCACTTTAAATTAACTGAACTGATTATGAAGCAAAGGCATGTACAAATCTTTCCTGAAAGAAAAGTCAAACTAGATTTTTTTTCCTGTCACATTAATGTTTCATATGATTTATAAATATTTTTTAAAACTTGGCCTATCAATAAGAAAGTATGAATTTATGAAATATATCATCCTAATAGATGATATACATGATATATAGTATATAGATGTAGATATAGATGATAGATAGATAGATAGATAGATAGATAGAGTAGGATTTTCTAATCTCCTCAATGATTAAATTCAAAAAGTAATATTTTTATTGTCCAAAAGAAAACCCATGAGAAGACACATCACATTTTCCAAAATTGTGGAAGCTGCTCATTAAATATAATTAATTAGAACTATACATTCATAGGTTGAATGAAAATTCATTGGGGGAAAGTTTAAAGACTATCTTCCCTCAATGATGATGATGATGATGATAACAGATGGCATTTATATAGTACTTAAAATGTTTAAAGAGATCTCAGGAAACTTTTGTATATTTTATAATTATAAAAATTCTATGGAATGAGTAACTCAACCACTATTATCTCCATTTTACAAAGAATGAAGTTGATTTTCAATGACTTCTTATGACTCAACATAATTAAGTAAAATGTCAGAGATCAAATTTTAAGCTTGCTTATCCTAACAACTCCAACACTCTTGCCACTGTATCACCTTTGTCTATCCAACTCTACTTTCTCAGCAACACTTCTTTAATCTGTGAATTTATGCTTCAAATTAATGGTATTTTGGGGAAAAAAATGTAAAATAGATCTATAGAAATTCTCACAAATTTTATTTTAGGCCATAGAAATAATCCTTTTTGAATTATATGATTGCATAGATTAGACAGCACTAAGTCTGTATAAAGCATCCTTATATCAGGGGTACTATACCAATAATAACTGGATTTCATATACTTGTTTACAGCTTCGAGAAAAAATTCTAACCTCACTATTTTCCAGTGCCACAGGTGTAGTGTTTTTACCAATCCTAGAATCAAAAGGGGCTGACTCTGATCCTCTTAGTAGTTCTGTCATAGGACAATTTTCAGTTTAGAAGACTAGATTTTCATTGACTGGCAGACTATATAAAAAAGAATTCAAAAATATGAATCTCTTTAGATAACTATTATACTGAGTTTAAGATAATTCTGCAGGCTAATTATATGCACCATGCTGTGATTTGTTAACATTTTGTAAAGTAATTATGCATTCACTTTAAATACTTCTACAATATAGAGAATTCAGTGAGGATATTTGAGAGAAAAAGGGAAATTAATAGTGTCTATGAAAGTTTATTCAAAAGTGGGAAGTATATATAAAAATTTGAAAATAAGAGTGACTATATGTGTTTGTTATAAAAGTAATTATAAATGATAAGGTCATTACATATATGAAGTTAGTGAAAATATTTCATCAAAATAAAAGGCAACATTTAAAAAAATTGCATCACATTCATATGTCATTGCTTTTTTAAAAATTACCCTTGTTCATCCCACAATTTAATCCCACAGTTATGGAATGTAAATTAATAATTATAAATTAATTTAATAATTAAAAAATAAACAAGAGTCAAAGCAAATTTTAAAAATACATAATTCATAAGTAATTTTTGAAAACATAAATACTTTTAACAAAATTAATAAAACGATCACTCAAACACTATTGTATTAGTTAAAGTTAAAGTTAAAAAGTCTTTGCCCTTAGCTAGGTAAATCAATCTAGTAATTAATATACATAAGGTTTTTTTTTTTCAAAATTGTGCCATTAATATTTCTGATCCAGAAACATAATTACATAATTTACCATAGCCTCTTAGGAAAGTGTATATGTTTGTGTATATGTGTGTGTGTGTATGTATATATATATATGTATATACATATGTGAGTATTTTAATCAGATTTTATTAAAGATCTTTATTAAAAGCTCTTTTTCATTTCATTTCAATAATGAGATCTTAATTAAAAATTTATAGTACCACCCTCTCAATCCTTCATTAATGAAGGATTTCATTTCTCCTGGGACCAAAATTCAGAGAATTTTAGAGCTAGAAGAGAATTTAGGGCTTATTTTTTCACTACCCAACATATTTTTAAGATAAAGAAACGGAGAGATAGAGAAGCAAAGTTTACACAAATAATTGCAAAGAAAGAAAACCTGGACTTTTGAATACAAGTCTAATCCTCCCTCCTAGTCTATGTCATCAGATTCTTTCCACAGAACAAAAACAAAACAGAACAAAACAAATAAAGAAAACAAAACAAAACAAACAAACAAACAAACAAAAAAACCTATGGTGATTCTGCTGAATAGGATATTCTAAAATACCTTTATTTATTTTTTATTTTAATGGAATATTATTTTTCCAAATCTAAATAAAAATGGTTTTTTCACCATTCATTTTTATCTTTTTTTTCTTTTCCCTAGTTATATAAAAACTGACTTCTATTTTCATATACATTTTTTACATATTTCCTTGGAATTATGTTTTGTAAGAAAAATCAGTACAAAAGGGGAAAAACAAGAGAAAAAAAAGTAACCGAAGTACATTTTTATTCACATTGTTGCATATTTCTCTCTCTCGATGCAGATGTCATTTTCTATCTTTTTTTTTTAATTTTATACAATGTATTCAAGGTTCTATTTGTTTTGCTCAGCATCATACTGTGTACATCTTTCCAGGCCTTTCAAAAATCAGCTTTTTTTAAAACATTTTTTATTGTAATATCTTATTGACAAAACACATGGATAGATAATTTTTTACAACAGTATCCCTTTCACGTACTTCTGTTTCAACTTTTTCCTTCCCTCCCTTCACCCTCTCTCCTAGATGGCAGGCAGTCTTATAACATGTTAAATATGCTATATCCTAGATACAATATATGTGCAGAACCATACAGTTATCTTGTTGCACCAGAAGAATTGGATTCAGAAGGCAAAAATAACCTGGGAAAAAAAAGAAAAAAATGAAAACATATCATACTCATTTCCCAGTGTTTTTTCTCTGGGTGTAGCTGATTTTGTCCATCACTGATCAATTGGAACTGAATAAAATCTTCTCTTTGTCGAAGATATCCACTTCCATCACAGTACATTCTCATACACTATTGTTGTTGAAGTATATAATGTTCTCCTGGTTCTGCTCATTTCACTCAGCATCAGTTCATGTAAGTCTCTCCAATGCTCTCTGTATTCATCCTGCTGATCATTTCTTAAAGAACAATAATATCGCATAACATTCATATTCCACAATTTACCCAACCATTCTCCAATTGATGGGCATCCATTCATTTTCCAGTTTCCAGTACACAAAAAGGGCTGCCACAAACATTTTGGCATATACAGGTCCCTTTCCCTTCTTTAGTATCTCTTTGGGATACAAGCCCAGTAGTAACACTTCTGGATCAAAGGGTATGCACAATTGGATAACTTTTGGGGCATAATTCAAGATTGCTCTTCATAATGGTTGGATTCTTTCACAACTCCACCAACAATGCATAAGTGTCCCAGTTTTCCCGCATTCCCTTTCATCATTATTTTTTCCTTTCATCTTAGCCAATTTGACAGGTGTGTAGTGATGTCTCAGAGTTGTCTTTCTTAATTTTCATTTCTCTGATCAATAGTGATTTGGAACACCCTTTCATATGGGTAGAAATAGTTTCAATTTAATAATCTGAAAATTGTCTGTTCATATTCTTTGACCATTTATCAATTGGAGAAAGGCATGATTTCTCATTAATTAGAGTCAATTCTCTATATATTTTGGAAATGAGGCCTTTATCAAAACCTTTAACTGTAAAAATGGTTTCCCAGTTTGTTGTTTCCCTTCTAATCTTATTTGCATTCCTTTTGTTTTTACAAAGGCTTTTTAACTTGAAATAATCAAAATTTTCTATTTTGTGATCAGTAATGATCTTTAGTCCTTCTTCAGTCAGAAACTCCTTCCTCCTCCACAAGTCTGAGAGGTAAACTATCCTATGCTCCTCTAATTTATTTATAATCTTGTTCTTTATACCTTAATCATAGACCCATATTGATCTTATCTTTGTGTACAGTTTTAAGTGTGGATCCATGCCTAATTTCTGCCATACTAATTTCCAGTTTCCCATAAATTCTTATCTCAAAAGTTAGGATGTTTGGGTTTGTCAAAAATTGGATTGCTATAGTTATTGATTATTTTGTTCTGTGAACCTAACCTATTCCATTGATTAACTAATCTATTTCTTAGCAATACCAAATGGTTTTGGTGACTGCTGCTTTTTAATATAGTTTTAGATCTGGTACAGCCAGGCCACCTTCATTTGATTTTTTTTTTCATTAATTCCCTTGAAATTCTTGACCTTTTGTTCTTCTGTATGAATTTTGTTGTTATTTTTTCCTAAGTCATTAAAATAGTTTCTTGGGAGTCTGATTGGTATGGCACTAAATAAATAGATTAGTTTAAGGAGTATTGTATCCTTATTATATCCATTTGGCCTATCCAAGAGCAATTTAATATTTTTTCCTATTATTTAAATCTGACTTTATTTGTGTGGAAAGTATTTTGTAATTTTGCTCATATAATTCCTGACTTTGGTAGAGAGATTCCCAAATATTTTATGCTATCAACAATTATTTTGAATGGAATTTCTCTTTAAATCTCTTGCTGTTGAATATTGTTGGTGATGTATAAAAATGCTGGAGATTTATATGGGTTTATTTTGTATCCTGAAACGTTGCTAAAGTTCTGAATTATTTCTAATAGCTTTTTAGTAGAATCTCTGGGATTCTCTAAGTATACCATCATATCATTTGCAAAGAGTGATGATTTGGTTTCCTCATTATCTACTCTAATTCCTTTAATCTCTCTCTCTCTCAACTCTTATTGTCAAGGCTAGCTATTCTAATACAATATTGAATAATAATGGTGATAGTGGGCAACCTTGTTTCATCCCTGATCTTACGGTGAATGGTTCCAATTTATCCCCATTACATATGATACTTACTGCTCCTAACTATTTTAAGGAAAAGTCCATTTATTCCTATACTCTCAAGTGTTTTTTATTAGGAATGGATGTTGGATTTTATCAAATGCTTTATCAAATGCTTTTTCTGCATCTATTGAAATGATCACATGGTTTTTGTTAATTGGTTATTGATATAGTCACTTATGCTGATAGTTTTCCTAATATTGAACCAGGCCTATATCCCTGGTATAAATCCTATTTGGTCATAGTGTATTATCCTTGGGATGATTTTCTGTAATCTTTTTAATAATATTTTATTTAAGATTTTAGCATCAATATTCATTAGGGAGATTGGTATATAATTTTATTTCTCTGTTTTTGACCTACCTGGTTTAGATATCAGTACCATATCTGTGTCATAAAAGTAATTTAGTAGGACTCTTTCTTTGTCTCTTCTGGATCTATTTTCCAGTTCAACTGTTTTTCTACAGTATTTTTTAAGGTATTGTTTTCTTCAGTAAAATTTTCCTTCCTTTTCCAAGTTCTCTCTTGTATACCTATGAGTTAATTTCTCATTTTATCTTCAAATTCTCTTATTTGCCTTTAAAAAATTATAAGCACTTGCAAGAAGCCTCTTTGGGCTAGAGTCCAATTCAAATCACTCTTTGAGTTTTCCTCTGTGAACATTTTTCCCTTGTCTGAATGGATGTTTTGATCTTCTCTATCACCATAGTTGCTTACTATAGTTAAGGTTCTTTACTATTGCTTGCTCATTTTCTTTCTTCTCTTTTGTATTTCCTCTTTTGTGAATTTTATGATGAAGCTGTGCCCCTGGGGTAAAGGAGTTCTTTCCTAACCTTTCCATATAGCTCTGAGGCTTGACTTTGAGCTTAGGGGCCCCTGTGTTTGCTGCTTTGCTAACAGCAAAAGATAGTTTTACCTGCTCTTTCCTGGAAACATCCTGGTCTCCTGGAATTTGTGTTCTGAGTTTGAACTGGAGGCTACCCCACTGGATTGCTCTGCTACTGAAATCAGTATGCTCATTTCTTGTTATAGAACAATAATATTACTTTACATTTATATATCATAATTTTTCCAGCCATTCTCTAATTGATAGGCATCTTCTCAGTATCCATTTTTTTTGCCACCACAAAAAGCTGCAATTTTTTTTTTTTGCACATGTGACTCCTTTTCCCTCTTTTATTATATCTTTGAAATAAGAGACACAGTAATTGAACTACTGGATGAAAGAGTATTCTAACTTTTATAATCCTTTGGGTATAGTTCCAAATTGCTCTCCAGAATAGATTGATTAGTTCACAACTTTACCAACAATTCATTAATATCCCAATATTACCACATCCCCTTCAACAGTTACCATTATCTTATTTTGTCATCTTAGCCAAATTGATAAATGTAAGATGGTCAACAGGGTTATTTTAATTTGCACTTTTTCTAAATAATAATGATTTAGACTTTTTTTCAAATGAAAATACATGACTTTAACTCCTTCATATAAAAACTCCTGTTCAAATCATTTGATCATTTATTTATCAATTGGGGAATGTCCAAAAGTCCTAATGGAGTTTGAAGCTATTAAAGATTAGAACTGATCTAAGACAATTAAAAGTTCCCATACATATGTGAGACTTTCTCCTTTTTTATTATTTTTTATGAGAACCCTCCTGAAATCATTGCTTTGGCTGACTAACCGGCTTTTAAGATGATGACACTCAATCCAAAAATCTTAGTTACCAAATTTCAGTGTCTGCTATCAGTATTCATCCTGGATAAACATGAATGTCAGATTATTCAGCTTTTAATTTTATGATAAAGTGTTTGTACAATAACTTTCTATGAAGCTTTCATAGAAGTGAAAAGAATACAATAAATGAAGAAAAGCTCTCTAGGAACATGATAATTTCAGAGTGAGTCACTGAAACTGACTTTTTTTTTAAACAACAAGAAAAAATAACACATTTTCTACTTCAGAAAATAAGTATTTGTCATTCTATTTTAAATTAAGTATGTTGGTTCAGCAAAGAATTTTCATTCAAGGGTTGAGACGGATGGGGATTTTATTTAGAATAACTACCTAAATAAGAGATACAATGTGATTTAAAATGATCCACATTTTGTGGGAAAGATCACACAAGTACATTTTTTTTAGGAATTCTTTTCAAATTTTTTATTGGCAAAACAAATTGAAATCATAAGAGCTGACTCAGAAATCACATGTTCTAAAGAAAATGTTCAAAAATCTGTTTAAAAAAAGCCTTCTTAAATATAGCTGTTTGAGGGGTTCAACCTCTCAAAATTTAAGTATTTAAGCAAATTAGTGTAATGAATTCTCTTGAATCCTCAATATTAAAAGATATCATACATATATGAAATTTCTATGAGACTTGGTTGTTCCTTTTTTTATCTTTCAATGCCCAGGTATTAGACAGATTAGCAGCACATTGTATTTGTTTAACAAATTATTTGTGATAATTTGTATCATTACAATTAACCTCTTCACAACAGCTGCCATAAATTTAACATAAGGTACATGATATTGTGTTGTAAGCCTTTTTTTAAAAATATCACTTCCCTAAGAGAAAAAACATTTTTAAGTCAGAGAAGGCTTGAATTCAGCAGAAAAAGGTTTGAATTACACCCCACCCCCATAAAATCACCTTCTTAATTCTCCCAAATAAAAAAAAAAATCTCTCTACTTAGTATTTATATCACTAATTACTTAATTTCTTAGTTACTAGTTTATAGCATTTGTGTCAGTATAGAAAAAGCCACTAAACATAGCCTGCAGCTGGGGGTTGGCTTAGAAAATCACAAATTAGCATTATATTTATTCTATTAGGTTTTCATTTATTTCATCAAATATTTCCCAATTATATTTTAATCTGATTTGGGCAGCACTAGAAAGTGTTCCCAAAAGCTGTATATTTGGTACATCTGGTACACAGGAAAGAGGGTAACTTGACCAGCATCTTGCAACCAACATGTGGCCACAAAAAGAATTTGAACACCAGTCTTCCTAACACTTGTCATTTCTCTATCTATAATATCACATTACCTTATAGATTATATACTTGTAAATAATATTAGGATATTGTGACTTTGCTGGATAATTTACTTTGTATTTCATTTTAAATATGAACTTTCAATAGTTAATAGAAAAATCAAGATGCCAAATATTTGAATGGATTAAAAAATTCAATCTCCAAGAAGTTTAACTGAATTGGGTTATTTAGCTTGGAGGAAAAAGAAAGACTAAAGAATGTGTGCATTATAAGCATCCTTCAAAGACATGCAAAATTGCTATTAGAAAGATTGAGTATGACCGTTCTCAATTTTTACCATAGATGAATTAAAAGAAAATAGACTCAAATTGTAACAGAAGAGATTCAAGCTCAGGAAGGACATCTCAAATAGAATGAATTACTGAGAAAAGGTATAGAATCTTCCCTGGAGATATTTTATAATAACATAGCTGCTCATTTATCAGGGAGAGTTAAGGTGTGATCGTGACTGGACTAAAAGCCTTCTCAAAATCTATTTCAAGTTCATAATTCTATAAAGCCTATTATGTTCACAAGCTACTCCAAGTCACTTTAGTTTCTAATAACAATATTTTTTCTAAATCTACTTAAGGTTAAAAATAATTGTTTTGAGAAATGGTACTTAGTGATAGTTTTCTAAATTAATGGATGCTGCTTACTTATTCTAATTTTTAAAGTTAGTAATATTGTTTCCATTTTCAATTGCATAAAGAAAGTTATACCATGTCTAAATTATTCCTTATTGATACTTGTTTTCTGTCACTATAAAAGGTAAAGAAAAAATTTAAATGATTAAATGTGACTCAAAGTTTTGTTTTCCTTTGTGAATTAGGTGACCAGCTTCTTGGCCAAGATTCTGGTATTTCTGAAGAAGTTATTATGTTTTTATTTTCAATGCACCCTCAAGAGATGAGTATCAGGAACATCAAGGGAGAAAGAAGAAAACTAAAAATACCCAAAACATTAATTTATTTTAAACATGTTTTTTTTCATAATTATTTCTTTCTGCCTGCTTGAAACTCTTACCTAAAATGTATCATATCTCATGTTTATATAGTACTACCCCCATGGAAGTGATTTTCTGATGCCTCATCATATCATTAAGGTAACACTAAGTAATAATTGGCCATACCATCATGCAATAACAACCTGAAGAGGCTTCAGATATACTCCTAGCTGTAGATCTATATCCACAGTCTGAAGAGTAAGAAAGCAAGGTTTAAAAAAAAGTTATCATCAGTAGATTGCTGCTAAAGTCATGATGTATTTGACCATAAAAATTTTGACAAGAAATAAAAATTGTAAATCATCCTAATTCCCTTAGGATGCCCTCTGATTTTACAGGAATAGTTATGAAGTGATGGAAAAAAAAAGCTTAAAAGTGTCTTAATAATAAGTTAATTTTTAATTTATAGAGGAAAAAAAGAACAATTTCATTTTTTCTAATTAATTGGAGTTTAGGAACATAAATATTATTACATTTGGAAACACAATCAAGATTTTAATAACTATTGACACACCACTAATTTCTCAACTCTATAAAATGCCTATATGAATGATCAATGTGTCCTTGATGAAAATAAGAGAAGAGAATATTCAGGTGTTCTATAGCAGTATAGTTATAGAACTGAAGAAATTAAGATAGATAAGAATACAATATTCTACTGATTTATTGTATGTTGCTTGCAAATAAGCAAATTGTCTTAAGATAGCAAATCTCAAACTTAAAAGTTGTTTTCCAACAAAGTTCCCTATATATACATATTAAGATTATATATTATTAAATAATGGTTAGCTAATTCTCTCTAGTCATTTTTGCTTTCCAATATCCAATGAGGCATAAATTGATGATATACAGATTCAGTAAATGTATTCATCAATGTCAAGGAGACTTCCCACTCTACCTAATGTTGCTGAATGGTAAAGAAATATACTTGATCATGTGTAACCTGGTGTCTGCTTATATCCTAGTTATTAGACTGACCAGATATTAGAAGAAGGTACTGCTTTATTTTCATTTTCCGGACCTAGTTCTAAGTCAAAGAAATTCTTTCCTTCAACTCTGTAGAGAGATTGAATCTAAGAAAGATTTCCCTGTAGATATTTTAGATATTCTTCTTAGTGAACAACATTATTCTGAAAATATCAAGATCTTTTTATTCAAGAGAAATAATAGCTTTCCTTAGCTTTGGCACTGAATTACATATACAGAGGGAGACAGATGTCTATACATTCAAAACAATACATTATAACTAATTAATTTAAAGAAAACAACTAATCTATATTTGATAACCACATTTCTAATTAGAGGAAGCTTAGAGACTTTCCCAGTTAGGAAAGGGAGAGTGAACATAATTCCCCAAAATCAGAAACAAACAAAAAAAATGTGTACCACTCCCCTCAAGCTAGTGTGAACTATGAAAAATATGTTAAAAATAACTGGCTTATGACAATTATGAGAGTATTGTGTTACATAGTATACTGCTGTCAACCTCTCTCCCTTGACCTCTCTCTGCAAAGCAAGGGAGAGAATGTGTGAAATTTATTCACTGCTGTTGAAAGGTTCTAAGACTGGACAACATTTCAACATCACCTTATCACTCAAAGGACATACCTTACTTTTTGAGGGCATAATTGCAACACAGAACTTGAGATTTAAAGGCAAATAATAAAAATATATAGCTAATGAATGGGTAGTTCTTGGCAATAATATGGCTTGTGTTGCTATTGTTATTATTTATCCTTCATTCTCAAAGGACCACCACCTCAAGGAAGTGACACTATGACATACAAGTGAATTGGATTTAAGTGAGGAGCTGTAAAAGGGCTACAGAAATTGTGCCTCATTTTCCCCTCCAGAACCATCTGGGTCAGTGACCAGATATAGAACAAGATGATTGGAAATGACCCTGGATGCAATGTTTTTGTTTTTTTGTTTGTTTGTTTTTTTGTTTTTTTTTTTTGTTTGTTTGTTTGTTTGTTTTTTTGTTTGTTTTTTTTTTTAAGTTAAGATCTTCAACAGGTCACAATTTGTTTGAGGCTGCACCCATTCAGTAATTAGGGCACTAATTACTCAGTAATTGAAGTAAAGTGTGTGGTATTGAAAAGGGTCTAGTTAGTTATTAATTGCTTCACTAATTTGTAAACATTTCATCTTTCATTTGTTTTCTCTAATTTGCATAAGCAGGAATGCCATAGATTAATATGCTTGAAAAAGGAAAAAGTTAAAAATGAATGTTTAGGATTGACTCTTTGTAAATTTTTAAAGATGGCCATAGAAGTTTAGGACATCAGACTGAAAATGAAGCTTGAGTGATTCTTGAGCCACAGTGATACCAGAGATAAAGCCCTGTTTTTGGAACCAGAAAATCCTAGGTTCAGATCTTTCCACTGTTGCTTACCATGTACCTTTGAATAAGTCATTTAATCTATCTGAGTTTTAGGCAACTTTTGAAATCCACATTGGAGGCCTATCCCAATGAAATCACCATATTCAAAACTTTAAGCATAGGAAATAAAGATTGGACAAACACATGCAGAATTCTATTGCAAAACAAGTCACTTACTAAAGTTGATCAGTATCTTCTTTGCAACTTAATTTTTAGTATGATTTCTAAAGAAGTGAGAGATAAAGTGATTTGTCTCAGACCAAACCACACAACCTGTATGTGGCACACAAGGGTTTTGAACCCAACTATATTTTTTTCTGACTCACAATTGAATTTGCTTAGCTATATTCTATGCCAACTCATAAACATCCCAAAAGAAAAAAATCACTCTTAATATATACAAGATACTTGTCATATATTAAGGTTAAGGATATACAATATAAAAATGTACCTATCCTCAAGGAACTTGCATTTTACTATAGTAAAAAGCTATACAATTTCATGTTTAGAAATGATTGCCATCATTATGGTTGAAATAAATATACCTTTTTTTTTAAACTTTTTTTTCTTGACAAAATAAATAAACTGACTGAACTATCCATTTCTTTAAAGAGTCCATGTTGATGATAGACATATTAATTTTGAAATATATGTATTGATAAACAATTATATAATCTGATAAAATATGTGTTAAAGAATCTTTAAGCCAGTAGCAAGAAGTCATGATAGAAAACCTTCATAGCTGTGAGTGAAACTATAAAAGGCATATTTTTTCCCTTTGGTATGCAAATTAGTATAAAGCTTTTATCCTTCTCTAAATCCAGTCCTTATTTGAAACCTAATTTAAAGTCAGATAAAATATTTTGTATGGCGGCCTTAACAGGCTTCTACTTTCATGCTTCAGTGCCTAAGCAAATTGCCTATGGGGCTAGGGAAACATTTTGACCCAAATTAGAAATGTTCATTATAGTATGTTTTTCACCATTATTTGAAGCAGTTCTTTAAAAAAGTAAAGTACTCTTGTGGATGAGTTATTTGCCCCTCCTTTCAAGGTGGCCTCTTCACATTCCAATAAAAATATCAGGATCCGCTTTAAAACCAAATTAAGTATAAAATCTCTTATTCAGAACTTATATTTGTTTTTTTAATAGATTTACCATATTTGTAGAAAATTTGTAATGGTGTAAATAGATGAATGAGATAGATGATAGCTACATAGATACATAAATATGTTTATCATCAAAGAATTTACATTCTAACTTTGGAAGATAAAACACAAAAGGGAGATGGCAAGAATATAAAAAGATGCTAGTGACAAGGATGGAGAAGTCAAGAAAATGAAGAATATGATGTAGAAAGAAGTGAGAATGAAATGGTAATCTGGTCTAGGGATCAGTCTGGAGATCAAACTTCAGGGAAGGAGATATCTCCAGGGTAGGAAAACTGCAGAAGAATGAGTGAAGAAAATTCATCTTGCCTTTTAAATATCCCTCATTCAAGAGTGTATCAAAAGTCTAAGTAAGCTTTTAAAGCTTAAAACTGCTCTGTGAATTTTGGGAAATCGCCTGTTATTTTTTTTTCTCCCACTTGTTAGAAGTTAAACATTAGTTTCTATTCCCAGACACACATAGGAACTGCAGTTTGCAGATGATATAATCCCAAAACACATGACATTAAAATATCTTCTGAGCAACCTTGGCATTTGATGTATCCTTTAAAGTCTTTTTTTTTTCTTTCTTCTACTTGCTTTTTAGGATACACACACACACACACACACACACACACACACGCACACATCCTTCAAACTGATGGGTTCTAAGTATTCCAAATAAAATGTGTTTTTCTTTTATAATAACAGACCAAATTTATATTTATTTATAATTTATTGAAGGGATCATCCTGATGGCATTACCATAGATCAAACCTGTTTTAATTGTTATTTTGCACTGAGACAGTATGTCCATACTACCTTCAAGTAAATCCATGAAAAGTTACTGAGGAATAAGTATTAATGAAACAACACTTAGAGTCTGATTTTACAGGATTTGAAATATTTCAATAGGAAAATGTCCTTTAGTTCTTCTATTTATAGACTCCTTCCAATAGCTCAGATTTTTTTTTATTAAAGCTTTTTGTTTTTCAAAACATATGCATGGACAATTCTAGAACATTAGCCCTTGCAAAGCCTTGTGTTCCAATTTCTCACCCTTCCCCCATGCCTTATCCTAGATGGCAAGCAGTCCAATATGTGTTAAACATGGTAAAAATATATGTTAAACCCAATATTTGAATACATATTTAAATTATTATTGTGCTGCACAAGAAAAATCAAATCAAACCAGTAAAAAAGAGAAGCAAAATAAAATACAAGCAAACAACAACAAAAAGAGTGAAAATGGTATGTTGTGAACCACATTCAGTTCCAACAGTCCTCCTGTTGGTTGTAGATGACTCTCTCCATCATCACTAAACAATTGGAATTGGTTAGAATGATCTCATTTTTAAAGAGAGCCACATCCATCAGAATTTATCATCATATAATCATGTTGTTGCCATGTATAATGATCTCCTGGGTTCTGCTCATTTCACTTAGCATTAATTCATGTAAGTCTCTCCAGGCATCTCTAAAATAATACTGCTGAACAATAATATTCCATAACATTCATATTCCATAATTTATACAACCATTCTCCAATTGATGGGCATTGATTCAGTTTTCAGTTTCTTGCCACTACAAAAAAAGGGTTGCAGTAAACATTTTTGTACATGTGGGTCCCTTTCCCTTCTTTGAGATCTCTTTGGGATATAAGTCCAGTAGAAACACTGCTGGATCAAAGGGTATGCACATTTTGATAGACCTTTGGGCATAGTTTCAAATTGCTCTCCAGAATAGCTGCATCTGTTTACAGATCTACCAACAACGGATAGTGTTCCAGTTTTCCCGCATCCCCTCCAACATTCACCATTATATTTTCCTATCATCTTAGCCAATCTGACAAGTGTGTAGTGGTATCTCAGAGATGTCTTAATTTGTATTTCTCGATCAATAGTCATTTGGAGCACCTTTTCATGTGGCTACAAATAGTTTCAATTTCTTCAACTGAAAGTTGTCTGTTCATATCCATTTATCAACTGGAGAATATAATTACTATTACAATTACAAATTTGAATCAATTTGCTATATTTTTTTTTAAAATGAGGCCTTTATCAGATCCTTTGGATATAAAAATATTTTCACAGTTTATTGCTTCCCTTCTAATCTTGTCTACATTGATTCTCTTTGTATAAATTTTTTTAAAATTAATATAGTCATAATTATCTATTTTGTGATCAATAATGATCTTTACTATTTCTTTGGCTACAAATTGTTTTCTCCTCCACAGATCTGAGACATAAACTATTCTATATTATTCTAATTTGTTTATAATATCATTCTTTATATATAGACCATGGACCCATTTCAACCTTATCTTGGTATATGGTGTTAGGTGTGGGTCAATGCCTAGTTTCTACCATATTAGTTTTCAATTTTCCCAGCAGTTTTTGTTACATAGTGAATTCTTATTTCAATAGCTAGAGTCTTGCGTTTGTAATTTGTTATTTTGTCCTGTGAACCTAACCTATTACACTGATTGACTACTGTATTTCTTCGCCAGTACCAAATGTTTTTGATGACCACTGCTTTATAATATAGTTTTAGATCTGGTACAGCTAGGCCACCTTCATTTGCATTTTTCATTAATTCCCTTGAAATTTTTAACCTTTTGTTCTTCCAGATTAATTTTGTTGCTTTTTCCTGTGTCAGTAAAATAGTTTCTTGGGAGTTTGGTATAGCACTAAGTAAATAGATTAGTTTAGGTAGAATTGTCATCATTATTATATTTGCTTGACATATTCAAGAGCATTTGATAGTATTCCAGTTCTTTAGATATGACTTTATTTGTGTGAAAAGTGTTTTGTAGTTTTGCTCATATAGTTCCTGACTTTCCTTTAGCAGATATATTCCCATATATTTTATACTATCAACAGTTATTTTAAATAGAATTTCTCTTTGTGTCTCTTGCTGTTGGATTTTTAGTGATATATAAAAATGCTAATGATTTATGTGGATTTATTTTGTATCCTATAACTTTCCTAAAGTTGTGGATTATTCCTAATTGTTTTTTAATTGATTCTCTAGGGTTCGCTGAGTATATCATCATATCATCTACAAAGAGTGATAATTTGGTTTCCTCATTATTTGCTCTAATTCATTTAATCTCTTTTTCTTCTCTTATTGCCAAAGCTATCATTTCTAATACAATATTGAATAGTAAAGGTGATAGTGGGCTACTTTGTTTTATCCCTCATCTTATTGGGATTGGTTTCAATTTATCCTCATTATATATAATAATTGCTGATGGTTTTCAATAAATGCTACTGAGTATTTTAAGGAAAAATCTATTTATTCCTATGCTCTCTTGTGTTTTTAATAGGAGTGGGTGTTGGATTATATCAAATGTTTTTATTACATCTATTGAAATAATCATAGCACTTATGTTAGTTTAGATATTTATATAGTCAATCATGTTAATAGTTTTCCTAATATTGAACCAGACCTACATTCCTGATAAAAATCCTACTTGGTGATGTTGTATTATCCTTGGTATGATTTTCTGTAGTCTTTTTGCTAATATTTTATTTAATATTTTTGCATTACTAGTTATTAGGGACATTGGTCTATAATTTTCTTTCTTTGTTTTTGTCCTACCTGGTGTAGTTATCAGTACTATGTCTGTGTCATAAAAGCCTTATTCATTGATCTTCTCTTTCTCTGTTTTATGCAAGTAAGCATCTAGAGATATAAAACTTACCTTTATTACTGCTTTGGCTGCATCCCACAAATTTTGTATGTTGTCTCATTATTGTCATTTTCTTGGATGAAATTATTAATTGTGTCTATGATTTGCTGTTTTACCCATTCATTCTTTAGGATGAGATTATTTAGTTTTGAATTACTTTTTGATCTATTTTCCCCTGACCTTTTATTGAATGTAATTTTTATTGCACCATGATCTGAAAATAAATGCATTTACTATTTATGCCTTTCTGCATTTGGTTTTGAGATCTTTATGTCCTAATATGTGGTCAATTTTTGTATGGGTTCCATGAACTGCTGAGAAGAAAGTATACTCCTTTCTGCCTCCATTCACTTTTCTCCGACGATCTATCTATCATGCCTAACTTCTCTAATATTATGTTTACCTCCTTAATGTCTTTTTTATTTATTTTGTGGTTCAATTTATCTAGTTCTTAGAGAGAAATGTTGAGATTTTCCAGTGTCATAGTTTTATTGTCTATTTCTTCTTTCAGCTCTCTTAACTTCTCCTTTAGGAATTTAAATGCTATACCATTTGGTGGATAAATGTTTACTATTGATATTGCTTCATTATCTATGGTACCTCCAGCAAGATATAGTTTCCTTCCTTATCTCTTTTAATTAGACCAATTTTTGCTTTTGCGTTATCTGAGATCACCTTCACCTGAAGCATAATAAATTCTACTTCAACCTTTTTACCTTTACTCTGTATTCATCACTGCCTGAAATGTGTTTCTTGTAAACAATATATTGTATGATTCTGGCTTTTAATTCAGTCTGCTATAAGCTTCCACTTTATGGGAGAGTTCATCCTATTCACATTTATAGTTAAAACTACTAATTTTGTATTCTTTACATCTTATTTACCCCGAATTATACTTTTCTCTTTCCTTTTCCCCTTTCCCTCAACTCCAGTATTTTACTTATAAGCACCATTTGCCTCAAGCAGTGCTCCCCCTTTAGAGGACAACCCTTTCTTATATCTTTCACCTACTATTACTGTCTTCCCTTCTATTAGCCTACCCCTTCTCTTTTCCCCTTTCTCATCTCATTTTCCTATAAGATGAAAGAAGTTTCTCAGTAAAACCAAATATTTCTAATATTCTCTCTTTGAGCCGAATCTGATGAGATTCACACAATGTTTACCCTCTCCCTTCTTTGCTTCAATTATAATAGGTTTTCTTTATCTCTTTTTGAGATGTAATTTCCCTCATTTTACTTCCACTTTCCCTTTTCCCAGTATAATCCCTTTTCTACCTTTAGTAGATCTACCAACATATATTATAAGAGTAAAATCAAATACATACATTCACTCTCTATGTATACACCCAACAGAAATACAGTTCTCAAGAGTTATTTTATTTTGGCCTTTTTATGCGTCTCTTGAGTTCTATATTTGAAGGTTATTTGTTTGTTTGTTTGTTTAGCTCTGGTCTTTTCATCAAAAATTAATGGAATTTACCATATTTGTTGAATGTCCAACTTCTTCCCTGAAAGAAAATGTTCAGTTTAGCTGGGTAATTTATTCTTGCCTGCATTCCAGTTTCCTTTGCCTTTTGGAATATAAGATTCCAGGCTCCTCAGTTCTTTAAGGTAGAAATTGCTAGTTCCTGGGCAATCCTTATTGTAGCTCCTTAGTATTTTAATTGTTTTTTTTTTTTGTTTGTTTGTTTTTTGGGGTTTTTTTGGCTCCTTGCAATACTTTTCCTTGGACTGATAGTTCTGAAATTTAGCCATGATATTCCTTGGAGTTTTACTTTTGATTTCTCTTTCAGGAGATGTTTGGTGAATTCTTTCAATGGCTATTTTATCTTATGATTCTATGACATGAGGCCAGTTCTCTTTAATGATTTCTTGAAAAATAATATTTAGGCTTTTTTTTTTTATCATGGTTTTCAGGAAGTCCAATAATTCTTAGATTGTTTGTCTTAGATCTATTATCCAGGTTTGTTTTCCCAAGTAGGTATTTTACATTTAAAAAGTATTTATGGACTTCCGGCCAAGATGGCAGCGTGGAGGCAGACAGCTGCTTGAGCTCCTCCTTTTCTCTCAGAACTTACTTCATGACAAGCCTCAGACTTAATGCTTGACCCAGAAAGAAATCCACAAATAATCACCAAGAGAAGACATCCTTGAAAGTCACCAGAAAAGGTCTGTGTTTGTTTGCTCGGGGGAGGGCCCATCAGACTGGGCGCAGACTGAGGGCAGGGAAGCCAGAGTGAGACAGGCAGTTCACACAGCTCAGACGTGAGGGGGAGGGGTACGATCTCTGCCATTTCTGCGAAAAGACTTTTTCCCCAGTGTGGATACTCCATCTTGGCAGCAAGCTAGGATCAGTGGAGAGGGTGTAAACACTGGAGGTGAAGATTAAAACCCCAGAAAGCCAGCCTCTCAGAGCCCGGCCACCCCCAACCCCCACCTGGACTGACTCAGTGCGTTCTCGGAGCCTCAGAGCGCAGACTCAGTACAGTCATTGCTGTTCTGTTAGTGACTCTCTGCTGCCCTATCCCCAGTCTGTAGAGGAAGCCCATTAATACCATCCAGCCCCATCCCCCCAAAAACGGACCTATTGTTTCTCTTGTCAATTTGTTTTCTTCGATTCCTACTCTGACAAAATGAACAAAAAATTCAAAAGGGCTCTAACCATTGACAGCTTTTGTATGGAGAGAGAGCAGACTTAAAACACTGAGGAGACTAAAAACAGACTGTCCCCAGAGGAATCCCCTAAGGGGGATATGAGCTGCTCCTCAATACAAAAGAATCTCATAGAGGAAATCAAAAAGGCTCTCACAAGAGAGCTGGAAGAGAAATGGGAAAAGGAAAGGAGAGCCTGGAGAAGTCATCCCCTGCATTCAAAGACAGAGTGGATAAAGACATCAAATCATTGAGAAACAAGATTAGTGAGCTGGAAAAGGTAAACAACTCCAAGGAAAACAGGATTAGTGAGCTGGAAAAAGATAACAGCTCTCTAAAAAATAAAATGGATAAAATGGAAAAAAATTCCATAGAAGATAAAAACTCAATTGGACAATTACAAAGAGATATAAAAAAAGTGAGTGAAGAAAATACATCATTGAAAATTAGACTGGAACAAGTAGAAATGAATGACTCAAGGAGAAACCAAGAGGTAGTCAAGCAAAACCAGAGAAATGAAACAATTGAAAAGAATGTCAAGTACCTTATCAGAAAGAAAACAGACCTGGAAAACAGATCCAGGAGAGACAATTTGAGAATAATTGGACTCCCTGAAAAATGTGAGGAAAAAAAGAGCTTGGACACTATTCTCAAGGAAATTATCAAAGAGAATTGCCCAGACGTTCT
This sequence comes from Sminthopsis crassicaudata, assembly GCF_048593235.1. NCBI lineage: Eukaryota > Metazoa > Chordata > Mammalia > Dasyuromorphia > Dasyuridae > Sminthopsis > Sminthopsis crassicaudata. Next base: position 282,889,391 of record NC_133619.1, read on the forward strand.
GGAAACAGAGGGTAAAATAGACATTGAAAAAATTCATTGATAACCTACTGAAAGGGACCCTAAAATCAAAACGCCAAGAAATATAGTGGCCAAATTCAAGAACCAACAGACAAAGGAAAAGATATTGGAAGCTGCTAGAAAAAAGCAATTCAAATATGAAGGATCCACAATAAGGATAACCCAGGATCTAGCAGCGTCCACATTAAAAGAACGAAGGGCCTGGAACATGATATTCCTAAAGGCTAAGGAACTTGGTATGCAGCCAAGAATAACTTACCCAGCAAAAATGAGCATCCTTTTCCAGGGAAGAAGATGGACATTTAACGAAATAAATTAATTCCATCTATTTTTGATGAAAAAACCAGACCTACATAAAAGGTTTGATCTTCAAATACAGAATTCAAGAGATTTCTAAAAAGGTAAAAAGAAATCTTGAGAACTCTACTTCTGCCAAAAAAAATATGTAAAGAACATATGTACAATTTGTCTTAGAAACTAGGGGTGGAAAGGAAATTATATCATAAAAAAGTGTAAAGTGGTGGTACTACATCTCATGAAGAAGCAAAGGTAACCTATTGTATCTGAGAGGAAGAAAGGAGGGAGATGAACATAGTGTGTATCAATAGATATTCGATTTATGGTGAAACTTCTTCCACTTCATTGAAAAGTGAAAGGGAAGGAGTAAGCTAAGGGGAACGGAATACAGAAATTGTGAGGAAAAGGGGTAAAATAAGGGGAGGAACTTTAAGGTGGGGGAGGGATCCTAAAAAGGGAGGGCTGTTCACAAGTTTAATACTGGGTAGGGGGATAAGAGGGAAGGAAAGGGGAAAAGCATAAGCAGGGGTTAATAGGATGGCAAGCAATATAGAATTAGTCCTTCTAACCATAAATGTGAATGGGGCAAACTGCCTCATAAAGAGGAAGGGGTTAGCAGACTGGATTAAAAGTCAGAACCCTACTATATGTTGTTTACAGGAAACACACCTGAAACAGGGTGAGACATTCAAGCTAAAAGTAAAAGGGTGGAGCAGAATCTATTATGCTTCAGGCAAAACCAAAAAAGCAGGAGTAGCCATCCTCATCTCAGATCAAGCAAAAACAAAAATTGATCTAATTAAAAGAGATAAGGAAGGGCATTATATCCTGCTAAAGGGCAGCATCAATAATGAAGCAGTATCAATATTAAACATATATGCACCAAGTGGTGCAGCATCTAAATGCTTAAAAGAGAAATTAAGAGAGCTGCAAGAGGAAATATATAGCAAAACTATAATAGTGGGAGATCTCAACCTTGCACTCTCAGAATTAGATAAATCAAACCACAAAATAAATAAGAAAGAAGTCAAAGAGGTAAATAGAATACTAGAAAAGTTTGATATGATAGATCTTTGGCGAAAGCTAAATGGAGACAGAAAGAAGTATACTTTCTTCTCAGCAGTTCATGGAACCTATACAAAAATTGATCATATACTAGGGCATAAAAACCTCAAAATCAAATGCAGTAAGGCAGAAATAGTAAATGCATCCTTTTCAGACCATAATGCAATCAAAATTACATTTAATAAAAAGCCAGGGGAAAATAGACCAAGAAATAATTGGAAACTAAATAATTTTATATTAAAGAATGATTGGGTAAAAAAGTAAATCATAGACATAATTAATAACTTCTCCCAAGAGAATGACAATAATGAGACATCATACCAAAATGTGTGGGATACAGCCAAAGCAGTAATAAGGGGAAGTTTTATATCTCTACAGGCCTACTTGCATAAAATAGAGAAAGAGAGGACCAACGAATTGGGCTTACAACTCAAATTGCTAGAAAAGGAACAAATTAAAAACCCCCAGACAAACACAAAACTTGAAATTCAAAAAATAAAAGGTGAGATTAATAAAATTGAAAGTAAAAAAACTTGAATTAATTAATAAAACTAAGAGTTGGTTCTATGAAAAAACCAACAAAATAGACAAATCCTTAGTAAACCTGATTAAAAAAAGGAAAGAGAAAAAGCAAATTGTTAGTCTTGAAAATGAAAAGGGTGAACTCACCACTAATGAAGAGGAAATTAGAACAATAGTTAGGAGCTACTTTGCTCAACTTTATGCCGATAAATTCGATAACTTAAATGAAATGGAAGAATACCTTCAAAAATATAGCTTGCCCAGATTAACAGAGGAAGAAGTAAGTAGTCTAAATAGTCCCATCTCAGAAAAAGAAATAGATCAAGCTATTAACCAACTTCCTAAGAAAAAGTCCCCAGGACCAGATGGATTTACATGTGAATTCTACCAAACATTTAAAGAACAACTAACTCCAATGTTATGTAAACTGTTTGAAAAAATAGGGATTGAAGGAGTCCTACCAAATTCCTTCTATGACATAGACATGGTACTGATACCTAAACCAGGTAGATCAAAAACTGAGAAAGAAAACTATAGACCAATTTCCTTAATGAATATTGATGCTAAAATCTTAAATAAGATATTAGCAAATAGACTTCAGAAAATCATCCCCAGGATAATACACTATGACCAAGTGGGATTTGTACCAGGAATGCAGGGCTGATTTAATATTAGGAAAACTATTAGTATAATTGACCATATTAATAATCAAATTAATAAAAAACATATGATCATCTCAATAGATGCAGAAAAAGCATTTGATAAAATCCAACATCCATTCCTACTAAAAACGCTTGAAAGTATAAGAATAAATGGACTATTCCTTAAAATAATAAGGAGCATATATTTAAAACCTTCAGTAAACATCATATGTAATGGCGATAAACTAGAACCTTTCCCTGTAAGATCAGGAGTGAAAAAAGGTTGCCCACTATCACCATTACTTTTCAATATAGTACTAGAAACTCTTCCCTCAGCAATAAGAGCTGAGAAAGAGATTCAAGGAATTAGAGTAGGAAATGAGGAAATCAAATTATCACTTTTTGCAGATGACATGATGGTATACTTGGAGAATCCCAAAGACTCTGCTAAAAAGCTATTAGAAATAATTCAGAATTTTAGCAAAGTCGCAGGATACAAAATAAATCCACATAAATCCTCAGCATTTTTATACATTACCAAGACAATCCAACAGCAAGAGATACAAAGAGAAATCCCATTCAAAATAACGGTCGATAGTATAAAATATTTGGGAATATATCTACCAAAGGAGAGTCAGGAATTATATGAGCAAAATTACAAAACACTTGCCACAAAAATAAAGTCAGATTTAAATAATTGGAAAGACATTCAGTGCTCTTGGATAGGCCGAGCGAATATAATTAAGATGACAATACTCCCTAAACTAATCTATTTATTTAGTGCTATACCAATCAAACTTCCAAGAAACTATTTTAATAACCTAGAAAAAATAACAACAGAATTCATATGGAACAACAAAATGTCGAGAATTTCAAGGGAAGTAATGAAAAAAAAATTAAGTGAAGGTGGTCTATCGGTACCTGATCTAGAACTGTAATATAAAGCCACAGTCACCAAAACCATTTGGTATTAGCTAAGAAATAGACTAGTTGATCAGTGGCATAGGTTAGGTTCACAGGGCAAGATAGTGAATAAAAATAGCAATCTAGTGTTTGACAAACCCAAAGATCCCAACTTTTGGGATAAGAATTCATTATTTGACAAAAACTGCTGGGAAAACTGGAAATTAGTATGGCAGAAACCAGGCATGGACCCACATTTAACACCACATACTAAGATTAGATCAAAATGGGTCCAAGATTTAGGCATAAAGAACGAAATCATAAATAAATTGGAGGAACAGGGGATGGTTTACCTCTCAGACTTGTGGAGAAGGAAGGAATTTGTGTCCAAGGGAGAACTAGAGACCATTATTGATCACAAAATAGAAAATTTTGATTACACCAAATTAAAAAGTTTCTGCACAAACAAAACTAATGCAAACAAGATTGGAAGGGAAGTAACAAATTGGGAAAACATTTTTACAGTTAAAGGTTCTGATAAAGGCCTCATCTCCAAAATATACAGAGAATTGACTATAATTTATAAGAAATCAAGCCATTCTCCAATTGATAAATGGTCAAAGGATATGAGCAGACAATTTTCAGATGATGAAAATGAAACTATTTCCATACATATGAAAGAGTGTTCCAAATCACTACTGATCAGAGAAATGAAAATTAAGACAATCCTGAGACATCACTAGACACCTGTCAGATTGGCTAAGATGATAGGACAAAATAGCTATGAATGTTGGAGGGGCTGTGGGAAAACTGGGACACTGATGCATTGTTGGTGGAGTTGTGAAAGAATCCAACCATTCTGGAGAGCAATCTGGAATTATGCCCAAAAAGTTATCAAAATGTGCATACCCTTTGACCCAGCCATACTACTACTGGGCTTATATCCCAAGGAAATACTAAAGAAGGGAAAGGGACCTGTATGTGCCAAAATGTTTGTGGCAGCCCTTTTCATAGTGGCTAGAAGCTGGAAGATGAATGGATCTCCATCAATTGGAGAATGGTTGGGTAAATTATGGTATATGAATGTTATGGAATATTATTGTTCTGTAAGAAATGACCAACAGGAGGAATACAGAGAGGCTTGGAGAGACTTACATCAACTGATGCTAAGTGAAACGAGCAGAACCAGAAGATCATTATACACTTCAACAATGATACTGTATGAAGATGTATGCTGATGGAAGTGGATATCTTCAACATAGAGAAGAGCTAATCCAATTCCAATTGATTAATGATGGACAGAATCAGCTACATCCAGAAAAGGAACACTGGGAAATGAATGTAAACTGTTACTTTTACCTTCTGAATCCAGTTCTTCCTGTGCAACAAGAAATTTGGTTCTACACACATATATTGTATGTAAAATATACTGTAATATATTTAACATGTATAAGACTGCCTGCCATCTGGGGGAGGGGGTTGGGGGAGGAAGGGAAAAAATCTGAACAGAAATAAGTGCAAGGGATAATGTTATAAAAAATTACCCATGCATATGTACTGTCAAAAAAAAAGGGTTATAATTATAAAATAAAATAAAAATTAAATTAAAAAAAAAGTATTTATGGTCAGAGTTTTTCTATCACAAAAATGCCAGTGTTGAAAATATATGATTTTGTTTTAATAGGAAGATTTGTAATATTTACAATACCAATTTTGTATGTGTTGTCTTCCTCAGAGAATATGAGCTCCTTAAATCCAGGGACTGTTGTTTTTATTCTCATAATATCTCCTCCAACACTTCTTATAAGTACCTGTTATATAAATATTTCGTGAATGATTGATTTGCAATTGTTTGATCACAATTTTTGGAAAGAAAGTATATAAGGAGATACTCTTCCTCCTTTTTCTACTTTTAATCTAAGTCATTAGGCATCTATTATATCTTTTTCTAATATACACACTATTGGACAAGTTCTATATAAGTTGTTAACTCCAACTCATTTTATATTCTGGGTAATAGTCATTCCACACTCACTTGAAGTTTGTTGAGAAGATGAACAAAATTCCTTTGAGTAAAACAATATACATGTTGCAAATTTTAACCACATTTGCTATATTACACAAATGTGTATAAACATATGCATGTATGTAGTATATACATATAAGGGTTTGTGTCTGTACATACACATGTGTACACAGATATATTTCCAGGTAAAAATAAGCTAGCATTTCTAATACAACATTGAATAATAATGGTGATAGTGGGCAACCTTGTTTCACTCCTTATCTCACTGGAAATGGTTCCAGTTTATCCCCATTACCTATGATACTTACTGGTTGTTTTAAACATATACTCCTGACTATTTTAAGGAAAAGTCCATTTATTCCTAAACTCTCAAATGTTTTTATTAGAAATGGATGTTGGATTTTATCAAATGCTTTTTCTACATCTATTGAGATGATCACATTTTTTTTGTTAATTTGGTTATTAATATAGTCAATTATACTGACAGTTTTTCTAATAGTGAACCAGTGCTGCATTCCTGTTATAAATCCTACTTGGTCAGAGTGTATTATGCTGGGGATGATTTTCTGTAACCTTTTTGCTAATATTTTATTTAAGATTTTAGCATCAATATTCATTAGGGAGATTGGTCTATAATTTTCTTTCTCTGTTTTCAACCTACCTGGTTTAGGTATCAGTACTATTTCTGTGGCATAAAAGGAATTTGGTAGGACTCCTTCAATCCCTAATTTTTTTTCAAATAGTTTATATAGCATTGGAGTTAATTGTTCTTTAAATATTTGGTAGAATTCACATTTAAATCCATCTGGTCCTGGGGATTTTTTCTTAGGGAATTGGTTAATAGCTTGTTCTATTTCTTTTTCTAAGATGGGACTGTTTAACCAACTTACTTCTTTTGTTAATCTGGGCAAGCTATATTTTTGAAGGTATTCTTCCATTTCATTTAAGTTATCCAATTTATTGGCATAAAATTGAGCAAAGTACCTCCTATCTATTGTTCTAATTTCCTCTTCATTAGTGGTGAGTTCTCCCATTTCATTTTCAAGACTAACAATTTGCTTTTTCTCTTTCCTTTTCTTAATCAGAATTTTTAAGGGTTTGTCTATTTTGTTGGTTTTTTCATAGAACCAACTCTTAGTTTTATTAATTAATTCAATAGTTTTGTTTTGTTTTTTTACTTTCAATTTTATTAATCTCACCTTTGATTTTTAGAATTTCAAGTTTCATGTTTGTCTGGGAGTTTTTAATTTGTTCCTTTTCTAGCAATTTTAGTTGTAAGCCCAATTCATTGACCCTCTCTTTCTCTATTTTATGCAAGTAGGCCTCTAGAGATATAAAATGTCCTCTTATTACCGCTTTGACTGCATCCCACACATTTTGGTATGCAGTCTCATTATTGTCATTTTCTTTGGTGAAGTTATTAATTATGTCTATAATTTGCTGTTTCACCCGTTCATTCTTTAGTGTGAGATTATTTAGTTTCCACGTATTTTTTGGTCTATTTTCCCCTGGCTTCTTATTGAATTTATTTTTATTGCATCATGATCTAAAAAGGATGCATTTACTATTTCTGTCTTACTGCATTTGAATTTAAGGTTTTTATGTCCTAATATATGGTTAATTTTTTATAGGTTCCATATGCTGCTGAGCTGATGGAAAGAAAGTGTACTCCTTTGTGTCTCCATTTAGTTTTCTCCAAAGATCTATCATGTCTAAGTTTTGTAGTATTCTATTTACCTCTTTGACTTCTTTCTTATTTATTTTATGGTTTGATTTATCTAATTCTGAGAATGCAAGGTTGAGATCTCCCACTGTTATAGTTTTGCTATCTATTTCTTCTGGCAGCTCTCTTAATTTCTCTTTTAAGGATTTAGATGAAAAAAAAGAGAATTTAGATGCTACACCACTTGATGCATATATGTTTAATATTGATATTGCTTCATTATCTATGCTACCTTTTAGTAAAATACAGTGCCCTTCTTTATCTCTTTTAATTAGATCAATTTTTGCTTTTGGTTGATCTGAGATCAGGATGGAAACCCATGCTTTTTTGACTTCACCTGAAGCATAGTAGATTCTGCTCCAACCTTTTATCTTTACTCGATATTTATCACCCTGCTTCAAGTGTGTTTCCTGTAAACAACATATTGTAGGATTCCCGGCTTTTAATCCAGTCTGCTAACTGCTTCTTCTTTATGGGGAAGTTTACCCCATTCACATTTATGGTTAAAATTACTAATTTTGTATTTCCTGCCATCTTGTTAACTCCAGATTATGCTTTTCTCTTTCCTTTCTCCCTTATCCCTCTCCCCAGTATTAAATTTATGAGCACCACTTGCCTCCTGTAGCCCTCCATTTTAGAATCTCTCCCCTTTAGAATCCCTCCCCTTTTCTTAAATTTTTCCTTTACAATTACTGTATTCCCTTCTATTTAGACTACCTATTCCCTTTTGGTTGTCCCCTCCCACTTTTCAATGAAGTGGGATAAGTTTTTCTGCAAACTGAATATGTCTAATATTTTTTCTTTGAGTCAATTCTGATAACGGTAAGATTCATACTTTGTTCATCCCCCTTCCTTCTTTCTTTGAAATATAATAGGATTCTTTTGCCACTTTGTAAGATGTAGTACCTCCACTTTTCCCTTTTTCTAGTATAATTTTCTTTCCATCTCTAGATCCTTTTTTATATTATAACTGTAAAACCAATTTGTACATATACTCTTTATGTATACACCTGACAGAAATACAGTTCTTAAGAGTTCTTTTTATCTTTCTATGCTTCTCTTGAGTCCTGTATTTGGAGTCAAACTTTTTGTTTAGTTCTGGTTTTTTAATCAGAAATAAATGGAATTCATATATTTCATTAAATGTCCATCTTCCCTGGAAGAAAATGCTCAGTTTGTAAGTTACTCTTGGCTGCATACCAAGTTCTTTTGCCTTTTGGAATATCATATTCCAAGCCTTTAGATCTTTTAATGTGGACACTGGTAGATCCTGAGTAATCCTTATTGTGGCTCTTCAGTATTTGAATTATTTTGTTCTGGCTGCTTGCAGTATTTTTTCCTTAGTCTGATAGTTCTGGAATTTATCACAATATTTTTTGGAGTTTAAATTTTTGGGATCTCTTTTAGTAAGTTATTGATAAGTGCTTTCAATGTTTCGTTTACCTTCTGTTTTTATAATACCAGGACAGTTCTCTTTGATGATTTCCTGAAAATACATGTCTAGGCTCTTTTTTTATCATGATTTTCAGGGAGTCCAATAATTCTTAGATTATCTCTCCTCAATCTGTTTGCAGGTCTGCTGTTTTCCCAAATAGGTATTTATCATTTTTTTTCTAATTTTTTCATTTTTTTTTTTTTTTTGGTTTTGCTTGATTGATTCTTGGTGTCTCCTTGAGTCATTCGTTTCCATTTGTTCAATTCTGATTTTTAATGAATTATTTCCTTCATATCATTTTAAAAATTTATTTTTGTAATTGTCCAATTGTGTTTTTATATGAGTTGTTTTGTTCTATGATTTTTTTTTCCATTTCACCAATTTCATTTTTTAAAGCATTATTTTCTTTTTTCCAATTCACAGATTTGGTTTTTCTTCTAGTTCTCTTTTAAAAACCTTTTTAATTTCTTCTATAAGACCCTTATGTGTTGGGGACCAGATCATATCCACTTTGGGTTTTCATCTAAAGACAAACTGTTTTTAGTCCTCTCAGGGTTTGAAATCTGCTCTCTTTCAGTATAGAAGCTATCTATAGTTAGAGCCTGTTATGCCTTTTTACTCATTTTACCAAAAAAAAAAAAAAATCAAAACAAAACAAACAAACAGCTACAGTCTGCTTTTGGGGCAATGAGAGGTTACAGAGCTTCCTCAATAGACAACAGGAAGTGGCAGCAATTGAGGCAGTAGAAAATAGTCTCTGGGCTGGGATCAGCATCTGCCCTGGGATTAGGGATTGTGCATTGAGACTGTACTGAGTCCCTCTGGGTTCTGGGTGGGTGTGGCCAGGTCCAGAAAGATTCTAGCATTTTAGGATTATAATCTTTATCCTTTGTGTTTATATCTTCTCTGCTAATCTACTGGTTTGCTTCCTGGGGAGAGTAGTGGACACTGTGGTAGAGTTCTCCATGCAGATTTTCAGCTGATGAAGACCATACCCTTTTCCCTTCACTCTGCTCAACATGAGCTGTTTTCAATGCTCTCACTACCTATCTGCCTGAGTCTGTGCTGGCCTAGCCCTGGTTGATTCTCATGTGTAAGCAAAAACAAACTTTTTCTGGTGAATTTCAAGATTATTTCCTGTTGAAATGTGTTATACTCCCAATATCCATGGGTTCTGACAGTCAAGCACTAATTCAGAAGCTGAGTTTCTTAAAAAAAATTGGAGAGGAGAGGAGAGCTCAGAAAAATGTGTGTGTCCTCTCCACCATTTGGCTCCTTTCCCCCAAACTATTTTACTGATCTAGAAAAAATAGCAACAAAATGTATCTGGAAGAACAAAAGGTCAAGAATTTTAAGGGAATTAATGAAAAGAAACCCAAATGAAAGTGGCCTAGCTGTACCAGATCTAAATCTATATTATAAAGCAGTGGTCATCAGAACCATTTGGTACTGGCTCAGAAATAGAACAATTGATCAGAAGAATAATTTAAGTTCACAGAACAAAATATTCAGTGAATATAGTAATCCAGTGTTTGCATTCTTACAAGGTGCTAAGTTACTGGAATGAATAGAGACAATAATTATCTAATTTAGCATGGTTCAATATGATTGATCTGACCCTACAAGGAGATGTTAGTTAAATTTAATTTAGCATTGATATAATCCTACAACAAATAATGGTTTCCTCGTGATATAATGATTGGTGTAAATTCAGTGTGTAAGAGAGAAACTCTCCGAACTTCAGGAGAGGACTTCAGGAGATTCACAGTCAAGATTCTATCTTTTGTGCTGGCTGGAGACATTCAGACAAGAGCTCTCAGGAACCAAGGAGAGAAGAAGGCCTTCAGAAAACTAGCCAAGCCCCAAGTGAAGCAGATAAGATTTTGGAAAGAGACAATAAAGGATTCGGACTTTAACTCCTGGCTGCATTTGGGACTATTGAACTGAACTGAAACTAAGGCTCCCTCCAGAAGCTCCCAAAGAAACCTGCTCCCAGAGAACAATTACAATTTAGAGAAAAAGAACATTACAATCCAGTATTTGACAAATCCAAAACCCCCAGCTTCGGGGATAAGAATTCACTTTTTGACACAAACTGCTGGCAAAATTGGAAATTAGTATGGCAGAAACTAGGCATTGACATACATCTATCACCATATACCAAGATAAGATTGAAATGGCTCATGGTCAAGACATAATTACATTATAAACAAATTAGAAGAACATAGGATAGTTTACCTCTCAGAAGTATGGAGGAAGAAGGAATTTTTGATCAAAGAAGAATAGAGATCATTATTGATCATAAAATAGATAATGTTGATTATATAAACTTTAAAAGTTTTTATATAAACAAAAGTAATGAAGACAAGATTAGAAGGAAAGCAATAAACTGGGAAAACATTTTTATATTCAGAGGTTATAATAGTGGGCTCATTTCTGAAATATATAGAGAATTGACTCAAATTGATAATAGTTCAAGCCATTCTCCATTTGATAAATGGTCAAACTAGGCAGTTATCAGATGAAGAAATTGAGACTATTTATATCCACATGAAAAGGTGCTTCAAATAACTATTGACCAGAGAAATGCAAATTAAGACATCTCTGAGATACCACTGCACACCTGTCTGATTGGATAATATGACAGGAAAAGGTAATGATGAATTTTGGGGGTGATGTGTGAAAACTGGAACATTGATACATTGCTGGCTGAACTATGAACATATCTAGCCATTTTGGAGAGCAATTTGGAACTGTGCTCAAAAAGTTTTCAAACTATGCATACCCTATGACCCAGCACTGTTTCTACTGGGCTTATATTCCAAAGAGATCTTAAAAGAGGGAAAGGGACCCACGTGTGCAAAAATATTTGTGGCAACCCTTTTTGTAGTTGCAAGAACTTGGAAACTGCATGTATGCCCATCAATTGGAGAATGGGTGAACAAATTATGGTATATGAATGCAATGGAATATTATTGTTCTGTAAGAAATGACCAGCAAGATGATTTCAGAGAGACCTGGAGAGACTTATATGATCAGATGCTAAGTGAAATGAGCAGAACCAGGAGATCATTATACATGCCAACAAGAAGACTATCCAACAATCAATTCTGATGGATGTTGTTCTCTTTAACAATGAGATTATTCAAAACAGTGCCACTTGTTCAGTGATGAAGAGATCCATCTACACTCAGAAAGAGGATCGTGGGAACTGAGTGAGGACCACAACATAACATTCTCACTCTCTCTGTTGTTATTTGCTTGCATTGTTTTCTTTCTCAGTTTTTTCTTCCTTCTTGATTTGATTTTTCTTGTGCAGCAAGATAACTTTATAAATATGTATACATATAGTGCATTTAACATATATTTTAACATAGTTTACATATATTGGACTGCCTGCCAACGAAGGGAAGGAGTGGGATGAAGGAGGGGAAAGTTTGAAACAAAAGGTTTTCAAGGGTCAGTATTGAAAAATTACCCATGCATATGTTTTGTGAATAAAAAGTTTTAATAAAAAAGAGCAAGGAGAATAAAAATTAAATTAAAAAAAAATAAAAATGAGCAAAAAAGCAAAAAGAACTGATCATATATAGCTTTTATGGAGACAGAGAAGAACAGACCTCAAACCTGAAGGACACTAGAATAAGTCATTTCCAGATAAATCCTGTAAGGGTGATATGAGTTAGTTTCCTTCTAACTAGGTTCTCTTGGAAGAATTCAAAAGGATTTTAAAAGAGAGTAATAAGAAAAAAAAAGGGAAAGGAAATGAGAACTTTGCAGGAGAGTTTGGAAAAAGGAAACAGAAATTATATGAAGAAAACTCCTTAAAAATAGATTTAGAGAAATGGGGAAAAAACATATAACTCCTTACAAAATGGATTTGATGAAATGGAGAAATAAACCAATTCATTGAAAAAATAGAATTTGTGAAATGGAATAAACATCCAATGAACAAAACAACTCATTTAAAAGTTCAATTTGCCAAATGCAAAATGAGATACAAAAACTAACTGAAGAAAATAATTCACTAAAAATTATAATTGAATAAATGGAAGTGAATGACAGAATGGGACATGAAAAATCAATCAAATAAAAACAAAAAACATGAAGAAAAAAAAAATGTAAAGTATCTTATTCAGGAAAAAAATGACCTAGAAAATAGGTCCAGAAGAGACAATATAAGAATTACTGGACTTTGTGAAAACCATGATAAAAAAGAGCCTACACAATATCTTTCAGGAAATCATAAAGGAGAATTATTCTGATATCCTAGAACCAGAAGGTAAAATAACCATTGAAAGAATCCATTTGTACACCTTCTGAATGAGACCCCAAAATGAAAACTTCAAAGAATATTGTAGCTAAATTTCAGAATTATCAAATCAAGAAGAAAATATTACAAACAGACAGAAAATACAATTCAAATATTGAGGAACCACAATCAAGATTATCAAGGACTTATCAACTTCCACTTTTAAGGATCTAAGCACCTGGAATCTGATATTCAGAAAGGCAAAGGAACTTGGATTGCAGCCTAGAATCAACTACCCAGCAAAATTATTCATTTTCTTTCAGGGGAAAAAGATGGCTATTTAATAAAACAGGTGAATTTCATTCATTTCTCTTAGAAAGACCAGAGCTGAACAGAAAATTTGATATTCAAATACAGAACTCAAGAGAAGTATGAAAAAGTAAAAGGGAAAGAAAAAATAACTGTTTCTTTTTACAAGTTAAAAAATTTACATCTCTATGTGGGAAGATGATATATTTAAATCTTGAGAACTGTATCTCTGTTATGGGTATACTTAAAGAGTATGAGAGATATAATTTGTTTTTTTTTTTTTTGGATGATATAAAAGAAAGCTGGAGGTAAGAAGGGGATTGTATTGGAAGAAGAAGAAAATGGAGGTAAATTTTCATAAATCATATCTCATGAATGGGCAGAAATGATCTCTTACACCTGAGGAAAAGAAGGGAAGGGAATGAGCATTGTGTAAAAGCTATTCTCTTCGGAGCTGGCCTAAAAAGGGAATATCAGGCACATTTAACTCAAAGAGAAAATTGTTTCACTCTATAGGCAAGTAGGAGAGGAAAGGGGAAAAGGAAAGGGAGAGGCTAATAGAAGGAAGAAAGGAATATAAGGGGAAAGGGATAAGAAAGGAGAAGAGGCTATAAAAGGGGAAGGCTATTAGAGGGGAAAGTGGTGGTCAGAAGAAAATACTAGAGAGGAGGAAAAGGGGGAAAGGAAAGAGGAAAGTATAACTGGGAGAATATTACATAAGAGAAAATACAGATTTCATAATTTTAAATATGAATATGAATGGGATGAACTCTTCCATAAAACAAAAGCAGGTAGCAGACTGGATTAAAATCCAGAATCCTACAATATGTTGCTTACAAGAAACACATTTAAAACAGCATGATGCATACAGAGCAAAGGTAAAAAGCTAGAGCAGAATCCATTATACAGCAACTGAAGTTAAAAAAAAAAACAGGGGTAATGATACTAAGTTCAGATCAATCAAAAGCAAAAATAGATGTAATTAAAAGAAATAAGAAACAAAACTACATTATGTTAAGGATAGCATAGATAATAAGTTAATTCAATACTATATATATATATATATATATATATATATACACACACATACACACACACCAAATGTTATAGAATGGAAATTCCTAGAAGGAGAAGTTAAGAAAGATGCAAGAAAATATAGATGGCACAACTATATTAGAGGGGAATCTCAACCTTGCACTCTGAGAACTAGATAAATTGAAACACAAAATAAATAAGAAAGAAGTTAAGAAGGTAAAACGTATGAGAGACCTTTAGAGAAAATTGAATGCAGACAGAAAGGAATTTATTTTTCTTGGCAGTATATATAAACTAACAAAAATTCACCATGTGTTAGGGCATAAAAACCTCAAAATCAAAACAAAAAGGCAGAAATATTAAAGGCATCCTTTTCAGATCATGATGTAATAAAAGGCCAGGGAAAAAGAGACCAAAAATTAATTGGGAACTAAATAATCTAATCCTAAAGAATGAGTGTTGAAACAGCAAATAGATACAATCAGTAATTTCATCCAAGATAATGACAATAATGAGACAATATGGCAGGCAGCCAAAACAGTTCTTTGGGGAAATTTTAGATCTCTAGATAGATGCTTACTTGCATAAAATAGAAAAAGAGAAAATCAATGAATTGGGCATGAAACTAGAAAAGCTATATAAAGAATAAATTTAAACCCCCCAAATTAAATACCAAATTTGAAATTCTGAAAATAAAAGGAGAGATTGATAAATTAAAGCAAGATCATTATTGAACTAATAAACAAATTTAAGAGTCCATTTTGTGAAAAAAAAACACAATAGATAAACCTTTAGTTAATTTGATTAGAAAAGGAAAAAAAAAAAAAATCAAATTGATAATATCAAAAATGAAAAGGGTGAATTTACCACCAATGAAGAGAAAATTAGAGCAATAGTTGAGACCTATTTTGCCCAACTGCATACCAATAAATCTAATAATATAAGTGAAATGGATGAATACTTACAAAAAATATAAATTGCCCAGTTTAACAAAGGCCGAAATATATTACTCAAATAGTACCATTTTAGAAAAAGAAATTGAACAAGCTATTAATCAGCTCCCTAAGAAAAAATCTCCAGGGTCAGATGGATTTACATGTGAATTCCACCAAACATTTCAAGAACAATTCATAACAATACTATTCAAACTATTTGGAAAAATGGGGAAAGAAGAAGTTCTACTTCAAATTCCTTTTATGACACGGATAAACCAGATAGGGTAAAAACAGAAAAAGAAAACCATAGACCAATTTTCCTAATGAATATTAATGCAAAAATATTAAATAAAATATTAGCAAAGAAATTACAGCAAATTATCCCCAGGATGCTATACCAAGACCAAGTAGGATTTATACCAGGAATGCAGAATTGTTACAAAAGTTATTAGCATGATTGACTATATCAGTAACTAAACTAACAGAAATCATATGATTATCCAAATAAATGCAGAAAAAACATTTTTATCAACGATTCTTATTAAGAACACTAGAGAGGAATAAATGAAGTTTTCCTTAAAATGATCAGTAGTATCTGTTTCAAATCATTTGCAAGTACTATATGTAATGGGATAAACTAGAACTATTCTCAGTAAGATCAGCAAGTGAAACAACATTGCCCACTATCAACATTACTATTCAATATTAGAAATGTTAACTTTAGCAAGAAGAAAAGAAAAAGATATTAAAGACAAACAATTGGTACAGTAAAAAGTAAATAAATAAATAATTTTTAAAAAACACCCGATGAATTTGAAATAAGAAAACCTGGGTTTAAAGTCCAGCTTTGCCAGGGAAATAAATTAATCTCTGTAGTCCTCAGTTTTCTTTTTTGTAAAAAGAGCATGTTTCACTTGTTGGCTTCCAAGATTCCTTTCAGTTTTAAATCCCAGATCCTTAGTGTTGCCTCTCTAATCCCAGGATACTCTTAGCTCAGGTTTGATGTTAAGATGAAATGAGACACTCAATATGAACAAATCAACTCCGGATGAAGCCCCAATGATATGAGCTGATCCCAATTTCATAAGGCTTGCTGGAAAGATTACATAAAGGATTTTAAAGAGAGCTAGGAGAAAAATGAAGAAAGGAAATGAAATCTTTGTAAGAAAGGATAAGAAAAGCATATAATTCCCTACAAATATATTTGATATAATGAAAAAACTATATAATATCTTATAAAATAGAGATGAAAAAAGACACCAATTCATTGAATAAAAAATTTGTGAAATAGAAAAAAATGCCATGAATAAAACAATTCAATAGCCAAATAAAAAGGAAGTAAAAAAGATAACTGAAGAAAATAATACACTAAAAAGTTAGAATCAAACAAATGGAAATTAATGATTCAATAAAACTTCAAGAATCAGTAAAACAAAAACAAAAAAAAAAAATAGAAGAAAATATGAAATACCTTCTAGGAAAAACAAGTGACCTGGAAAAGAGATTTAGGAAAGACAGTCTAAGAATTATTGGACTTACTGAAAGCCATGATAAAAAAAAAAAAAAAAAAAAAAAAACACCTAGATATTATTTTAAAAGAAATCATAAAGGAACACTGCCCTGATATCTTACAATCAGAAGGTAAAATAACCATTGAAAGATTGAAAGACTTCACCGATCACCTCCTAAAAGACACCCCAAAATTAAATCCCCAAGTAATATTGTGGATAAATTTCAAAATGATCACATCAAGGAAAATATATTGCAAGCAGCCAGAAAGAAACAATTTAAATACTGAGGAGCCACAGTTAGGATTACTTGTGACCTAACAGCTTTCACCTTAAAGGATCAAAGGACCTGGAATCTGATATTCCAAAAAGCAAAGGAACTGGGCTTAGAGCCAAAAATAAACTATCCTGATAAAATGAGCATTCTTTTCAAGGAAGAATATGGACATTCAATGATATAGGTAAATTTCAACTCTTTCTAATGAAAAGACCAGAACTGAACAAAACTTTTGATCTCCAGACAGAACTCAAGAGAAGCATAAAAATGTAAAAAGCAAAGAACTCTTGAGAACTATAATTCTGTTATGGTATACTTAGAAAATGCAGCTATAATTTGATTTAATAATGATAATATGAAAAAGAAACTGGAGATGGAAAGGGAATTATACTCTGAAGATTAGTACTATATTATAAAGCAGCAGTCATAAAAACCATTTGGTACAGGCTAAGAAATAGAGGAGTTGATCAGTGGAATAGGTTAGGTTAACAGAACAAAATAGCTAATGACTATAACAATCTAATATTTGACAAACCCAAAGACCCTGGCTTTGGGGTTACTAAGTCACTATTTGACAAAAACTTCTGGGAAAAATAGAAACTAGTGTGGCAGAAACTAGGAATTAACCCACACCTAACACCATATACTAAGATAAGGTTGAAATGGGTTCATGATCTACATATAAAGAATGATATTATAAACAAATTCAAAAAACATAGGATAATTTACCTCTCAGATCTGTGGAGGAGGAAGGAATATATAACCAAAGAAGAACCAGAGATCACAAAATAGTAATTTTGATTATATTAAGTTAAAAAGATTTTGTACATACAAAATTAATGCATACAAGATTAGAAGGGAAGCAATAAATTGCAAAACATTTTTACATTCAAAATTTCTTATAAAGGCCTTATTTCTAAAATATATAGAGAACTGACTCAAATTTATAAAAATTCAAGCAATTTTCCAATTGATAAATGGTCACAGAATGTGAACAGACAATTTTCAGATGAAGAAATTGAAACTATTTCTAGTCATATGAAAAGGTGCTCCAAATCACTATTGATCAGAGAAATTCAAATTAAGATAACTCTGAGATACCACTACAGACCTGTCAGATGGCTAAGATTACAGGAAAAAATAATGATGAATGTGATCCAGCAGTGTTTCTACTGGGCTTAAATCCTAAAAAGATCTTAAAGAAGGGAAAGGGACTCACATGTGCAAAAATATTTGTGGCAGTCCTTTTTGTATTAGCTAGGAGCTGAAAACTGAATAGATTCCTATCAATTGGAGAATGGCTGAATAAATTACAGTATATAAATGTTATGGATTAGTATTGTTCTGTAAGAAACAACCAACAGGAAGATTTCAGAGTGTCCTGGAGAGATTTACAAGAACTTAAATTAAGTGAAATGAGTAGAAGCAGGAAATCATTTTACATGGCAACAAGAAGACTATAGGATGATCAATTCTGATGGATATGGCTGCCTTTAATGATGAGATGATTCAAAGCAGTTCCAATTCTATAGTGATGAAGAAAGTCACAAACACCCAGAGAAAGGCCTGTAGGACCTGAGTGTGGACCACAACATAGCATTTTAAATGCTTTCTGTTGATGTTTGCATTTTGTTTTCCTTCTCAGTTTTGTTTCTTTCTAGATCAGATTTTTCTTGTGCAGCAACATAACTGTATAAATATATTGTATTTAACATATATTTTAACATATTTTGCACATATTGGATTATCTGCCAGCTAGGGAAGGGGATGGGAGGAAGGACAGAAAAATTTAGAACAGAAACTTTTGCAACAATCAGTGTGGAAAATTACCCATGCATATGTTTTGTAAATAAAAAAGCTTTAATAATAAAAAGATCTCTTTGGATTCTTAGCTATAATACCAAATAGCCCTACTTTTATTCAAGTTACTTCCTGTGTGGTGTTTATGTTTCTTCTTAACAGAAAGAACCCTGTGTTACTTTTAGAAAAATGCCAAACTTACTGCCTAGACAAATCTTTCTCTGAAGGCAGGCATAGCCTTTTTTTCACTAGCAAAGGGAAGACGGATATCCAGAGTTTTCCTGATCTTGAGTGATTAGGGGTCTTTCCTGCATTTCAGTTCTGGCGATACAGTACCAGAAAAGGGGCTCAATACCTGATACTGTTTCTTTCTTGCCATTACTTCTATCAAACTTTGGGTCCATATGATAGTAATTCTAAGGAACAAAGCTCTGTTGCTCTCCATCTTTCAAAAAATCTGTATTTCTAATTCTATGTTCAGAAATGCTAAATGTAAATATTTATGCCCTTTCAATCAACCATAAAATTTGTTCTGCTGAGCAATTAGATGGTACAGTGTATAAAGTACCAGATTTAGGGTCAGAAAGACCTGAGTGAAAAATCTAGCCTCAGATCTTTCTAACTGTATAACTCTGGAAAACAAGCTTGATTATCTGCCCAAAAATGTATTTAGCACTTCTAACTCTAGAAAGATAGCTTGAAGTCAGGTTGTGAAGACCTTTAAATGGCAAGCAAAAAACCCTTGCTATTTGTATAAAGAAGCAACAGGAAACTTTGGAGTTTACTGAATATGAAAATGAATGATCAAATCCATACTTAAGGAGAATTAGTGTGACATCACTAGTAATGCTGAACCAGTCAAACTTCCAAGAAACTATTTTACTGAGTTAGGAAAAATAACAGCAAAATTCATCTGGAAGAACAAAACGGCAAGGATTTCAAATGAATTAATTAAGAGAAAAGCAAACAAAGGTGGCCTAGCTGTACCAGATCTAAAACTATATTATAAAGCAGCAGTCATCAAAACCATTTGGTACTGGCTAAGAAATAGAGGAGTTGATCAGTGGAATAGGTTAGGTTCACAGAACAAATTAGCGAATTACTGTAACAATCTAATATTTGACAAACCTAAACTCCCCTGCTTTTGGGATAAGAATTCACTATTTGACAAAAAATGCTGGGGAAATTGGAAACCAGTGTGGCAGAAAATAGGCATAGACCCACACCTAACACTGTTTACCAAGATAAGGTCAAAATGAGTTCATGATCTACACATAAAGATTGATATTATACACAAATTGGAAGAACATAGGATAGTTTATCTCTCAGATTTATGGAGGAGGAAGGAATTTCTCACCAAAGAAGAAGTAGAGATCATTATTCATCATAAAATAGATAATTTTGATTACATTAAGTCAAAAAGTTTTTGTACAAACAAAACTAATGTAGACAAGATTAGAAGGAAAGAAATAAATTGGGAAAACTTTTTTACATCCAAAGACTCTGATAAAGGCTTCATTTCTAAAATATATAGAGAATTGATTAGAATTTATAATAGTTCAAGCCATTCTCCAATTGATAAATGGTTAAAGGATATGAACAGACAATTTTCAGATGAAGAAATTGAAACTATTTTTAGCCACATGAAAAAGTGCTTCAAATCACTATTGATCAGAAAAATGCAAATTAAGACATCTCTTAGATACCACTACATACCTATCAGATTGGCTAATATGACAGGAAAAGATAATGCTGAATGTGGGAGGGCATGTGGGAAAACTGGAACACTGATACATCTAACCAGAATGGTTAGATCTGGAGAGCAATTTGGAACTATGCTCAACAAATTTTCAACTACACATACTGTTTCTACTGGGCTTATATCCCAAAGAGATCTTAAATGAGGGAAAGGGACCCACATATGCAAAAATGTTTGTGGCAGCCCTCTTTGTAGTATCAAGAAACTGAAAACTGAGTGGATGCCCATCAATTGGATACTGAGTGAATAAATTATGGTATATGAAAGCTATGGAATGTTATTGTTCTGTAAGAAACGACCAGCAGGATTATTTGAGAGAGGCTTAGAGAGATCTATATGAACTAATGCTAAGTGAAGTGAGCAGAACATTATACATGACAACAAGAAGATTATATGACAATCAATTCTGATAGATGTGGCTCTGTTCAACAATGAGATGATTCAAACCAGTTCCACTTGTTCAGTTACAAAGAGAGCCATCTATACCGAGAGGACTTTTGGGAACTGAATGTGGGACACAACTTAGCATTTTCACTCTCTAGTTGTTATTTGCTTGCATTATGTTTTCTTTCTCAGTTTTTCTTTTTCTTCCTTCTTGATCTGATTTTTCTTGTGCAACAAGATAACTTGTTATGGGCCAGAACTCTGAATTCTGAACCAAGGATTCTTACAAGGTGTTAAGTCAGTGGAATTGATAAAGACAATATGTATGTAGTTTAGCATGGTGATTAATAGTTCTAGTTCAGTACATGTACTTAGTATTTAATATAGTTCCACAAGATTTACACCTATGATAATGGAGTATATAACAGCCAGCAAGGACTGAACAAGAGGACTGAACATCTTCAGTCAGGGTCTTGGTGGCCTTTCTGGGGGACTGAGCAGCTGGGAGACAGAGGCAGGGAAAACAGAGGACTGGAGGCGGGAGCTCAAGCTCTCTGATCCAAGGAGAAAGATTCATTCAATCTTCATCAGCCTCGTGGTGGCTGGCCTGGTCCCCTGTACATCTCCATTGAAACCAGGACTCCAGAAGGCCTCTAAGAAAGCTAGCTGGACCCCAGCAAGGAAACAAGATTATGAAGGAAATAATAAAGGATTTAGACTTTAACATCTGGCTATTCTTGTGGTGATTATTCTTCTGAAAAGAAGGCCGCCCCAGAGACCTCCAGAAAACCACCAAGAACATTATAATAAATGTATAAATATGTATAGATATATTGGATTTAACATATGTTTCAACATAGTTAACATATATTGGACTACCTGCCAGCTAGGGAAGGGGGTGGGGTGAAGGAGGGAAATTTTGAAACAAAAGGCTTTGCAAGGGTCAATGTTGGAAAAATTACCCATGGTTATGTTTTGTAAATAAAAAGCTTTAAAAAAAAAAAAAGAAGTATGCACAATGTTTTGTGCACAATAGGCAAAAAAAAAAAAAAAAAAAAAAAAAAAAAAAGAATTAGTGTGGCATCTATATGCAGGCAGGCTAGATTGAAGAGAGATGAGAAATCTGAGGCAGGGATATCATTCCAGAGGTTGTTGTATTTTATATCAAATGTCTCTCATAGAGGTCTTATTTCTAAGATATACTGGAAACTGATTCAAAGTTATAAGATTTCAAGACACATTCATTCCCCAACTGATAAATGGCAGTTCTCAGGGGAAGAAATTCAAGTTAACTACAGCCATATTCTTCTCCCAAATCACCAACAATTTGATAAATGGAACTTAAAGTAACTGAGCTCCCATCTCATACCTATCATATTGAAGAAGTTTACCAAAAAAAAAAAAAAAAAAAAAAAAAAAAGGAAATTCACAAATGTTGGAAAAACAGATATATAGATAAACTGATTAGTGATAGCCATTCTGCAGAGCAATGAGGAACTAGAATATTACTAAACTGTGTATAATATTTGATCTCATAAGAGTAGTTGGGTATCATCTGAAGCATAGGTGAACAAATTATATAAATAGAATGGAATACTTTGGTGCAGTAAGAAAAAAAGGAAGAGAGGGATTAAAAAAAATAAGCAAACAACAACAAAAACTTGAAATGAATCATACAATATAATGCAGAGTGAAATGAATACAACCAGGAGAATAATTTACACACTATCACCAACACTATAAGAATGAGACCTTTTAATCTCATATCTATGGCAAGTTCCATCTATCATCTGAAAAAGAATCTAACTATCTAAAAGAGACAATTTTGAGCATTATCAAAAAGGGAATATGTTTTGCATATTATTATTATGCATATGTATTACAAATGTGGGAATGAGAGAAAGTCAATATTTGTGAATTAAAAAAATAAAAATAAAAAGCCTATTGTAATAGTCTTTGGGTGAAGGATTTTGAGAGTCTGAGGTAAGGTACTCTACTTGTCCATTAAAAAAAAAAAAAAAAGAAAAATTAAAGATGAAAGTCATTTTGTTCAAGGAGAATGGAGATAATCAGGAACTAATTTGAAAAACTGGGTAGGAGTAGAGAATGACTCTTTAAAACTAAGGTCTTTCTAATTCTGACATGTGATATTTCTCCCGTGATAGACATACCTAAACAAATATTATCTTTTGGTTGAGAAGTCAATAAAACAGGGCAGTTTTTTCTCTAAGTGTGAGCTTATTTAAAAACCACCCCAGTTTTCTAACAATCTGGATTTTTTTGTTTGTTTATTTTTTGATTTTTGGCTTTTTTGTTTGGTTAGTTTTTTTGTTTTGTTTTGTTTTGTTTTTTATTTGTGATAAAGAGACTCAGAGAGGGAAGTTCTGTTTTCTCCAATTCTTCTGGCATACATTGTTTTAGTGGACATCACTCAGCTTGAGATGAGGAAAGAGTCAGACCTGGCTACACATAAAATAAATGCATAATTATATTTGATGCTTTTACCTATAATTTATTTACTTAAAGAGTTTTATAATATTGTATAATGCTGAAGGGACCAAGGCTCTGAACAAAATTATTTTAAACAATGACGACAAAAATATTCCTTTGATCTAGAAAAGAAAAAAAATTAACATGAAAGAGAAAAGAGAAACAAAGAAGTAACATTTGTCCTCCATCTTTATCATTATAGTCTTTTGTTTATTCTTCCCAAATTACTTTCCAGTATGTATTACTTAGAGTTACTCTAACTACCAACTCAATATAGACCTTTTTCATTTTACAGCTGAATTTTTACAAATCTGAGACTAGTCTTGGTGGCTCTACCTGTTTCCTAAAATAATCTCCTGTCCACAAAATATGTTACGCTCTTGCTATAAGGACCCTAGCTTGGGCCTCTTCTTATTTTTTATATTCATTCTCCTGAATTCATCAGCTCTCCTTCATTCAATATACATTCATTGCCATTTTGAATGATTTGGAATTGGAATTGGAATTTGGAATTTAAAATATAGATCCAAACATCTAGACTGAATCTCTCTCTTAAACTCCAGATACATAATCCCAACTTCCTGCTTGACACCTGCTTTTAGATGCCCTTTATTTTCTCAAGTTCAATATACCCTATATATACTCATATATTCCCTTTTAAATTCATCTTTCTCATATATATATGTATATATATACATATATATATATAAAATTTCTCTTAAAGGTACTATCATAATGTCAGCAAAATCCATAATTTTTGAGTCATCTTCGATTTCCCCCCATCAATTTTAGCTCTATAATAAAAATGCCATACAGGCATTTAATTTATTCTTAAAATCTCTGCAGGGGATCAGTTACCATTGCTATGTGAGCCTCACTTCTGTATATCCAGGCCTCATTCCTCTCTTGAGCTTTGGGCACATATCAGCAATTCCCTTTCAGACATCTCTCCTGGATTTTTGGATATCAACATAGCCAAAAGAGATTGTATAACTTAAAAAGAAAACATATTCTTGTTCCTAATGACCTTAATTTGACAAGGGTGTTACAGATATCTAGTCACTGTGAGAAGGTTGTAAGGTATGTTCAGGGAAGAGTAGTACTTTGGAAAAAGGGCTGCTAAGTACTTGACAGACCTGCTTTCCACCTTTGATATCCACCTAACTCTCACTTGTGGCTCCAAGAAGCTGTAGCATGCACAGTGGCAACTGTTTTGGCAGATGAGTTAAAGTATGCTTTGAGTAACCAATTTGTCTCCACTGAATATGAGGCTATCTACCTATCTACTATGTGAAGACTTCCCCTTGTGGAATGTAGGTGAAGCAGGTGTTATGAAATACTTAGAGTTGGTTAGGTATCAAAGACAGGAAAGTTATCCACTGCATCTCAAGACATCATCAGTAGTCTTGATTCTGTCCTGCCATTGGATAGTGGTGACTCAAGAGAGTGAGGCTGAAGAATTTAACCATTTCTTCCTATAACATGTCTAACATAGTGATTTTATTTTGGTCCTCTTCAAGAATAATCCAGTTGAGACCAAATACTCAGTGAGGAATAAGTCATTTGTACCCCTTCTCTATTCCAATCAGTATTAATCAATTTGATGGAATCATTTCAATGTTCTGTATATGACTCCAGAGTTGTGAGCTGTAAGTTCTAACCAGTTACTTAATCATAAGAAGTTAATTATAGGCTGTCCACCCTTGTTTTTCCTTGTCATGATGACCAAGCCCAGCATGGCAGAGATTAAAACTACATGGAAGGTCCTCCATAATAATTTTGTACCTCCTGACCAATACCTTGTCCAGTAGGACAGGTGAGCATTGTATGACCACTAAGGTGACTGTGATAGTTTGTACCTTTAACTCCTGCCCAAATATTTTTTATTACAGGCCAGATAATTTTAATCCACCTATTACCTAAATTTTAATCCATCCTTCAGAAAGCTGTCAACTTATTATAATTCTATGCTATAGTCTTGATCCTGTCAGTTCTCTGTTCCACAATCTTTAGTGCCTTCCTTTTGATTTTACATTAGAAGAGTTTCTTCTGGGAAATTGACATAGCTGTACAGTCATATTCCCATCTCTCTTCCCAGATATTTTTCATATTATTCTGCTCCATTCATTCTATATTTCTGCCAAACTAGACTACTTAGCTTTTCCCTAAATTTGCCATTTGGCAAAAAAGATTTGGAATTTCCCTTCTCTTTTCTTTTGTACATGCTACCTACATTCCTAAAATTCACTTTTTCTTTAAGTATCTAGAATCACAGCTTTCTTCACTGTTCAGTGAATTTACCACATCCTAGAAGATACTTTTCTTATCTTGGATTGACCTAATTTTTTTTCAGCCAGTTATACATTATATACTTTTTACCCACACTTAGTAGAATTTATGCTTTTGAGGGTAAGCGCTGCTTCTTTTTCATTTTTTTCTCAATGTCTATGTTACATTTAATGAACATGAACTTTATAAGATCTGACTTTTTTCTGTTTATTGAATCAACAGTAATCATCCTAGTACTATACTGTTATGCTTATCATTATAATCCAGTATTTTCTTCTATTTTCTTGTGTAAATAGCCACTACGGCACAGCAAGCAACAATATTGTATATGGAAGGGATCTTACTGAACATGCAGAACAACCTATTCATTTCTCCAAATAAGGAAACTGAGGTCCCAAAAAAGATATTAATCAATTAATCAATAAGCATTTATTAGAGGCAGCTGGATGGAACAGTGGGTGGAATTCTGTCCCTAGAGTCTGGAAGTCCTAAGTTCAAGTCCCCAAATACTTATGAGATGGATGATCCTGGTCAATGCTGATGATAATTGCTCCTATCTCCCAGGGTTATTTTATGAATCGAATGAAATAAAGTTTGGAAAGCACTTAACAGAGCCTGGCATATAACAGGTGCTAAATAAATTCCAGTTATTATTATGTTTGTTATTAGTCCCCTATGTGTCAAGCACTGTACTAATTCTTAGGTAAAAACAAACAAACAAAAACCAACAATCATGAAATTATTCCTGCCCTCAGTAATAATATATTCCATGAGGAATGATTTTTCTAAGAATATTCAGGAAATCAGTGACAGAATTAGAAATCAAACTCAGGTCTGTAGGACCATAATAGATTTTTTAAATCATTTTCTCATTATTCTACAGAGGCTATGCCTTTATTTTAACTTATTTTCCTCTTATTTTATTCTATCTCTTGCTGTTGCTATTTCTCTCCTCTCATTCATTTCTTGCATAAATATTGCCATTTGAATAGACCATTTTAAACAAATACTGAAAATCTTCTGCAAGCCATATGAATTTCTCTTTTAGTCCTTTGAACTCCTATACTACTTTATATTTCATTTAATTAATTCTCTTTATATTAGATTTAGTGGCTAGTCTATTATGAACTAGATTATAATGCCATTTGTCATAGTGTGCCATAGTAAGTCATCAACATCAAGGGATTTTACTAACCCAGAGGGGAGGAAAGATCTTTGAGAAGTAATAGCTTGCTTATTTTAGTCCTTTAAGCAAATATCAGTAAATCATCTGTATATTTTCTGGCTGGGGTCATTCTTTTGAAGATTTGAGTTAGACTAGACACTCTCTGAGATCTCTCCAATTCTGACATTCAGTTTTTTTATAAAGTATTCCTATTTCCTATTTATCTTTGTGATCCTTTTATTATTGTTTAAGATTCCTTTCTAATAGTAGTAAATTTGCATTATAAAAATTGTGAATGAATTAAATGAAAGAAGTCCTTATCTGAGTTTTTTAAAGCTTAGGATTAGTTCTGCCCAATTTAGCACCTAATAATAATGTGATTTAATATTTATTAGTTGTTTCATATGCTACTTGGAACTTGGAGTATCTTCATCCATGGTAGTAAAGGTGAATCCACCAAGTAAAGGTGAATAGTTGGGCTACTCCTCTTTCTGGGCAGTCCTATAATTCATTTTATTTTACTCATATTCTTAATGAATTTGTAAGTTCATCAAAGAAACAAGAGACAATAGAATAATACGTATATGATATTTGTTGATTAGTTAATAATGGTAGCTGGGAAAATTTAAAATATACAGCACTGACATTGAAGTCAGGAGGACCTGAATTCAAATGTGACCTCACATAATTAGTAGTTTTCTGCCTGGGGCAAATTATTTTACTCCAAATGCCTCAAAAAACCAAACCAAACAAATAAATAAAAACCCTTCTCTCCTAACTCTTGTCTGCTCTGCTTGTGATTCTCAGGGCAAGAAGAGGATGGCTTCAGTCTCCTAGTTTCTATTTATTTATTTTGCATATCTCATTGCAAAGATCCTGAAGAAAATACAGAAGGAATATATGTCCTAAGAACTAGCCAACCTTTGTCTTTATATCCCCAGCACATAATATAGAGTAAGCATTTCATTAATGCTTATTGATGGACTGAATGAATACTGATCAGGATGTGGACCAGGGGATCAGTATCTGCAACTTTAATGCATGTTAAATAAATGTGTAGTGTGGGTTTCATTTTTAAATTTGAAGCTATTAGCATATTAGCATATAAAGTTTATGTCATGTCTCAGGGGTCATGTATTTTTTCAATATATTTAGAGGTCTAGATGCAAGTAAGCCATGTTTCTATTTGATATTTTGATCCATAGATATGGAACATATTATTTGAGAAATCTTATTTAATATCATTTAGAATCATAGAATTAGAATATACAATATTATTCAAATGTTCTTTTGTCTTAATTACTATCCCACACCTGCTAGAGAGTCTGTTTAGTGTGGAACAAAAGTATTGCATCTATTATAACAATACTTATTAGAAAGTGCAAAGCAAGCACATTTTGAGATTGTAACAATTTATATTTCATTTTCTCTTACATAAAATATTGACAAATTAATCAGTGGTTATTTTATGAAGTGATATAATAAAAAGACATAACTAATACTTAAGAAAACCTTTTCCTTTAGTCACAATATTGTATATCTTTTTTTTTATTTTTCCAATCTAATCACTTAATATTGTCAACCACCTGATGTTTTTTTTTTTTCTTACTGATGTAGATTTTCTTCCCTTAAGAAAATTCTGACTTAAATTTTATTAACTAGCATTTCAAATGAATTTTATTCCTAAAGGAAGCAACAAGGGCTTTCTTTAAATATTGAGTTACTCTGTTGCAATAAAAATTAGTCTATCTCTCCTCTCTCTCACACTCACATGCAAACTCTCTCACACATACGCATACACACACTTATACACATACACAGAGAGTTAATTTTGTTGTTCAGTCATTTCATAGTGTCTCTGCGATACCATTTTAGGATTTTTTTGGCTAAGATTTGCCATTTCTCCTTCAGTTCTTTTTACAGGTGAAGAACTAAAGAAAACAGACTTAAATTATTTCTTCAGGGTCAGACTACTAGTAAGTGTCTAAAGCCAAATTTGACCTCCAGAACTTAAGTTCTCCTTAATCCTAGCCCTGTGTTATATCCATTGCAACAGCTAGATATATCCTTCAAAGTAAATACTTGGTTATCAATTTGGTGCACAGAATTTGGGAGTGGAAGGCAAGTGTTGTCATTTTCAGGACCAAAATCTACCATTAAGTACATGATCTTCAACATTTAACTTCTATGTGCCTCAATACCCTTATTTGTAAAATGTAAAAGTAAAATACTTTACTCAATCACTTTTAAAAGACCTTGCAGATGATTGTAGACCTTCAATGATTTCTTGGTAACATTTACTGTGCAAATCAAATCAAAATTATTCAAATTCTATACAGAAATATTTTAATTTGTGCTCAATCTGTTTATTTTAATGTCAAAGAAAATGGCATTTTATTGTTAGCAAATAAATTTAAGAAAGTATAGGTAATTAGGAAAGAAGTTTTAGTTTTACCTGAAATTTTAATGCATTTTCCCCCCAAAAAATTTTATTCTTCTATTTAAATGAATAACTCCCCCCAAAAGATACATATTTTCTCTATAGCTCTCTACTGTAACTTTCTCCTACTTATACTCAATTCTGGATTGTTTGCATCATCAACTTACGACTTTTGATTGGATCCCAAGGGAAGCAAATTAATATTTGTAGTCTCTGGATACATAATTCATGCACAAATCATTTTGGGTATGCATTTGCATGTCAGTCAGGAAAAAAAGACAGCAATTATATTTGAATTGAAAGAAAATAAGCTTTTGAAAATTTATTTTTGATAAGGATTAAAAAATTTTATGATTTTGGGAATATATTTAGGAATTCTTATTAAAACTTTTCACAACAGTCCTGTATTTAAGAAACATAGAGTGCATACTCTAGCTATTGTACTATTTTGTCTTGCTGGTTAAAAAAGAAACAGTTGGTCATCTTTTGATTTCATTATACAGTGCATGCCATCCTGGAAGCAGAGCCTTATATGTAGAGTTCATGGACAGTCCTATTATGGGAAACCAACTTGTTTTGAGGGAAGCCCAGCTGACTGCTTCTGCGCAGGTCCTGGAATTTGAAACATCTAGGGACCTCTACGGAATCCTGGCATCAGTTACTACATCGACTGACTCTTAGGGAGTTAGGCTCACTCATTCTCCCCTTCAGGATTCAGATCTTAGAAGCAGTTAATTTCATAGATAAAGTTCAAAAAAAAAAACAGAGGCTTTATTTTTTTTTTTAATTTTCTGGAAAGCTACTCTGGCTTCTTATTATTATCTGGCCTAAGTCTGAAAAACCTACTGGAGTACATTTCATTAAGATATTCACTGCTGCCTTGTTATTTTTATTTTTGCCCAAATGATTTGGTATGAAGAAGTAGAAGATTGTTGTAAGTATAAATAAACTAAAAATTTTACTGTTTTTTGATTATTGTATTTTGATGTAACTTTAAATATGCCTAATATTACAAGAAAAATACAAACTTATAAAAGAAAATTAAAAAGGAAGTAATTAGTTAATAGAAGTGCTCTTGTACTATATACAATAATGAATATATAGGCATATACGAATATAATTACATATAGATAAATATACTGAATTAAGAAAACTTACATAGTAGAAAGGAATTCATCCTATATATAAATGGTGTTAAATACCTTTGCGTTAAAAGTAGTAGTTAAGTATTCATATTTGCATCATATTTTTGCTCCTATACATCATGTTCCATAACTATTTTATTTTTGTTTTCACTTATATTTATTGTTCTGTGTGTATATTTATTTATTTAATTGTATGTGTTTGTGTGAGGATTTATTCATCTGTTATAGTTATCTGTCATATTCCTAGTTAATGCTTAGAACTATCTTTGAAAAAGAGGAGGAAGGGTCTAGTGTAAAACTATATTTGTTCTAATTAATATAAAAAGATGAGATGTATTAGAAAGAATGTAATGGAAATATTTACCCAGCTTTCTCCTATTTTAAAAGATATGTTACCATTCATCATTTTAAGACATTGTCTTCTACTTTAACTTGTAGGTAGTACTCAAGTATGAATTGTCTTAGGTATGAAATACCTTCTGGATTGATGAGATATCTTAGAACTTTGGGGAGGGTTAGCTATATTTAGTAGTAAAGTTAAATACTATTCATGTTTTATAACTATGGTGACTAAGCTCTTTTTACTCAGATACTTTTGGTTTGCCTCTATTCCAAGACCAATTCTTTAGCATCTTTATTTTGAAACAAATCATGACCCTAGGGCAATTAAGACTTTTATTGCAAAATGCAAGTAAAATGATATATATGTGAGAAAAATCTATTTCAAAGATATGGGTTGACTCAATTCCTTAAGAAATGTGTGTGGCTGTTTTTCTTGTATCTTAATTCTTATGGATCTAAGATTATCGCTATTTTAAACTATATGGGAAGACTATGACTGTATTTAGGAAGGGAAAGTAAGCCTAATAATTTCAGTAATTGTTCACCAATTTCAAGGAAAGAAGAAAGTTTTATTGAGAAAATTTTGTGGAAAGAAATGAATTATTTTATATCAATAGTTCCTGGTTTGGGGATGTATGTATACATTTCATTATTTGTTTATTATTCTAAGTTGTGTTAAAATCACCAAGGTTATGTTCCAGTGTAAATTATTTTCTCTTTGAGTTCACTTAATTTCAATAATATATATGCATGTTTGCATATGGAACAGATATCATAGTGCTTAATCTTTGGTAACATGTATAGATACATTTTTTGTATTATATGATCTTTAAAATATTTAGATGCAAAATAAAAAAAGAATTGTATTAATTTTCAAAAACTAAGACATGACTTATGGGCCTGCATTTATGAATTTTATAATCTCTGATAAATCTGATACAGTTACAAAACTTAAATACATAATTGTTAAAATATAAAAGAAACAGGAAAATTTCTATCATTTACTTTATCCAAAAGTGGAATAAATTCCAGTGAGAGGTTAAATTCTCCCTCATGAGAATTCTTCAAGTGTAGTGTGAATGACTTTTTGGGTTTGTTGTGTGGAGAGTCTTGATAGGTACAAATTTGGCTTGGTGGCATCTAAATCTAAAACTATGTGATTTATTCATTTAAAACATGAAAGGATCTTAAATTTCATGTAATTCATCTTTACTATACTATGAATGAGGAAATTGAACCCAGATAAATTATGCCACTTGCATAAAGACATTCTGGGTTTGGAAGAGGCAGGTTTTAAATCCAGCTCTTTGACATAGTGTACGAATTGTGTGGCTATACTATAACATTATTCTTATTCTTGGTGAGGCTATTCTAGATGCTCTATTTAAATGTTTAAAACTGTGATCATTAGAAAAAAGCAAGAAAGGACCTTAACATTTAAACCAACAGTTCAATGCCTTAGTAGATGCACTGTTTAATGTTGATGATAACATTTGAAATTCATAAAATTAGTTAAACAATGAGGAAACTTATTATATAAGATTTTCCATAAGAACATATGACTATCTTGAATCTCGATATTGTCCCTTTTTTGAATATAGGATGAAAGATAGAATATTATGCCATAGTTTTATTGAACTATTCAAAGGGTAATAGACAGGACTATACTTTCAGTAAGACTGATATCCAGTTCAATCTTCTTTATAGCATGCTTTTGTATTTTATTTTCTTAACTGAATACAAGATGATCTTCACTCTTATTATCTATTATAGATTCTACTTATCTATATACATATAATAATTTTAAACAAATATATAGATATGAGTTCAAGTTTACAAATAATTTTAAACAAATATATAGATATGAGTTCAAGTTTACAAAGCACTTTACATATTCAATTCTATAAATCTGTTTATATATAAATTTGTTTATCTTTATATGAACATATATACATATCTATCTGTATATAAATATATATATACATATGTGTATCCATAGTTATGCATATATACATATATGTATAGAAACAGGGAAAGGTAAATAAACATAATAGGTTTGGGAGAATTTTGTGGATTTAAGAATAACATATAGATGATACCAAATTCTATTGTTATTCAATATGGCCAACTCTGTGATTATATTTTGAGTTTTCTTGGAAAAGATATTGGAATGGTTTGTCATTTCCTTCTTCAGCTCATTTTATAGGAGAAGGTGAAGAGGATTAAATGATTGTCTCTGAGTCCCAAAACTAACAAGTGTCTGAGGCCAGATTTGAACTCAGGAATATGAATCTTCCTTATTCTAGACCTATACCTCCTGCACCATCTAGCTATACTCCAAAGAATACCTACTTTTTAAAATTGTGTGCTTAAGGGGAAAAGAGCTTAGTAGATTCTAATACATAATCATTACTTACTAACTAGGTAGTACTAAAGTACACATTCATTAAATGAAGACAAATATGAAGTAGAATATCTCTTTCTGGATTGGAGTACCAAATGCTCATTTGAAATCTGTATTTGAAGTCACTGGTCATATAAGAGAGATAATTAAATCTTTGTTCTTTGGGAAAGGCATGCATTTTGTTTTATTTTTAATCTCTCACCTTATCACTGGAATAACACAAAGTAATTTTCTTGTCCCTCCTTCCCTTTGTACTCTCTTTAGTATTTTTTTTTTTGGTTTATTAAGATGATTTGTCATAACTTTTATTAAGCTACTGTTTGTCTTATCTCATACACAATATCTTAAAAGGTAAATGCAGTACTAAAACGTGTAGACAAGGGTCTAGATTTATGGTTTCTTTGGTATTTCTTTAAGGAGTTCCCAGTGTGAAAACTTCTTCTGCTGATGCATTCTAGAATGTCCTTTGAAATTTAGAGTCTTTCAAAGTTGCCTAGAATATTGACAATTTAACATACCCCAAATGACAGAATTTAATTTTATCAAAGGTCTCCCTGATTCTGAGGGTGACTTTCTAAACAATATAGTATAGAAATTAAGAATAGCCAATGTTAATATTGTGCTTCAGCATTTACAAAGCACTGCACAAAAATTATTTTATGTGATCACCATTGTAAGATAAGTGTTATCATTGAATCCATTTAATAGCTAAGAAAACTGATATTAATAAAAGGTTAAGTCATTTATCTAGGGCAAAGCAGTTGGAAAATATCTGAAGCTGGATAATGAAACCAGACCTTCTTGACTCCAAGATCAATATTCTGTTCACTGTCATGCATAGCAATATAAATACTTTATTTAAAATCTACTGTAATGGTAGATATAGATTTGGATATACACACACATACACATGTATGCATATACACATATTTTAAGACTAAAGATTTTTCTCAGGATTTCTTACACAGAAAAAGTAGTGTAGAGATTACCTCCAATTCTTAAATTATGTGACTTTCTAATGTTCCCTTTTTTAATAATCTCTCTTACTATCTTCTCCTCAAAATAGGATTTTTCTCTGTAGTTCATACTTAGTCAAGTGTTGCTTGTTTTACTAAAGAAGGAAAATATAAACCAATGATTACATCTGACATTGAAGACAGAGTGATAGAAGTGCTACTTTGTCTTCTTTGTTCATTATAAAACAAGTTCTAAAATAAAATTGGTACCAATTCTTTAAAATAATAATAACATTGCCCTTCTATGACAGCCTTCAACTTAATGTTGTTTAGAAAGTAGGGTGAATGTAAGATGATAAGAATTTATCATTTCTGCTTTTCATTCTGAAAACATACACTGATTGAAGTGATGAGGAGTTCACTTAATAGAGGTGGTTCAGTTATTTCAGATATACTAAGTATGTAATTTGAAGGCAAGCCAGGACACAATAAAAAGGAATAATGATGTCCTTGGTTTATTTTTTACCCAGCAATTCACGTTTTGATTGGATTCAGAGTGAGGCAACAGTTTTCTTTTTTCACAAGGAACTGCTCCAAGTCCTTGGAGGCTTGCATTCTCTTTATCAAAGGAGCTAGTTCATATTGGAGCATTTTGTTGTGAAGGTCATAGGCTGCAGTGTAGGAGAGAAGAAACATTTCTTTATAGGACTCAACCAAGTACTAGCCTGACATTTCATGAGAATGATTGCATTAGGGAACTTTTGGAGAGATTTAATACAAAGTAATTTTGTGGATATGGGGAGTGGAAATGAAAAGATTGTAGTCCATTTGATAACTATGCAACACTATATCATAATGCATTGTGATATCATTATTATGGGACTCAATTTCCCCACTTATAAAATAATGGTTTGGATTTAATGTCTTTAGGTCAGGTTAGACCTAATGCCTTATATTGCAGGCATTTGGTAACAAGACTCCTCAATGATTTCTTTTCCCCTTCAGCATTGTCTTTATGTTTATTTTAAACCAGCTTCTCTGTGATTTGCCCCGGCCTCAGCCGCTGGTATCTGCCTGTTATTCTCGGCAACATCCAGTCTCCACAAAACAGGTGTTAGTAAAAGTCTGTTGTGGGATCAAGTCACCCTTCCCCCAATTCTGCACTCCTTTGCTGCCTCTTCTGCTCTCCCCCTTTCTCATTCCTATGATATTCACCCACTTCTGGTAATGCTATCTTTTTTTTAATAGCTATTTTGTTATTATAAAATAAAATTATTTTTAAAAAATGAAATAACTGTCACTTTAGAGTCTCAATGAAATATATAATAAAATATATTTGATAATGGTTATAAATAAATACTTGAAAAGAAGAACTGCAAAGTCCTGATTCTACTACTTGTTGTGTGACTCAATTTCTTCATCTGTAAATCATAGTATGAATTATGTTCTTATGAAATATTTACCCTCTTTTGTTTACTTTCCACAATATAAATACAAACATAAAAGTCAAATCTTCCGTGATATGTTTATTAATTAACCTTATAAAAGGAGAAATGTATAGAAATCTACTATTATATCTGAACTTAAATAAAAACAATAAGGAGTGAAAAATCTCTAAGAAATATTATGTATATATTTTTGAGTGTGTCATATATGTGTATATGTGTGTATGTAGGTATATAGGTGGCCATGCCAATATTGAAAGAAAAAAGAAAATTGATTGATTTATGAAGTTGCGAACTAACTATAGACATATCATGGTTTAGTTCTAATCCATTTAATGAGATGCTGAATGTTAATATTGTGGAATGAGTTTTTTATTAAGAGTTTAGAGAGTTAAAAAGGATGCTTATTTATGAAATGCCTGTCATAATTATTGGTGCTTTTGGCTCTGTCCTATAGAAGTCCCAAACCTATATTCACAGATATCATTATTCACATGTGCAAAAATAATTTAATATTTCATCCCAAGGCTGTTTAACTACCCCAGTTTATCTGTAACTTTTAATCATTTGAGCTCTCTAATCATGGATAATTTGATCTTTTTAATGAATATCTATTGAGCCTATAATAGGCATATGATCTCATTTTGTGCACAAGAAGGCTGTGCCATCATAAGGCAACTATCTAAAAGCCTTCACATATCTGCTTCTCTGCTTCAGATCCTTCTCTTTACCCAGCTGCTTCTACTCAGTAAGACTGATATCAAAACTAAAAATGGACATAAACATCAGTTGCTTTTTGCTCATTCTTGGCACCATTTTTTAAAAAATTCACACACAGCTTGTTTCCTCCCTTATCAGCTTTCAGCAGCAGTAGTTCTCTACCTCTGACTTAAAGGGCAGATGAGCTACCTCCTACAAATGTGGATTTCAATCCTCTGAAACTGTGAAAGGATATATTAAATGGTAAAGGAAGTCAGGAATGCAAGAATTGTAGTATTGAAATAATCAAGGCCTTTTCATATACGACAAATTTCTATCATTTTTTTAAAGACTATATTGATCTTAGGAGTAGTTATATCTTTAAGTATGAATATAAAGCAAAGCAGCCTGCTCTCCTATTCCTTGGAAGGGGTGGAATCCTTGAACTTTAGCATTTTTTGGGGGGGGAAAGATATTAAACGGAGATAGAAACAAGTGGCAAGTGCTCCAAGGAGAGCTTTTGGCCTCTTGGAGGTTAAATAAAGTAAAAGCTTATGGACAGTGCCGACAGCTGGGAACTGTATATCTAGCTGTGATTGAAGGGCAAGGCAGAAGTTGTCATGTGAACAGCTGCTGAAGAGCCAAGAGATTCCTCAGGATTAAGCCACACACACACCCACTTTGTTCTGGGTAATGGCAATGCTGTAAAAGCTATCCAAGGCCTATTCCCCAAAGGTCTCTGCACTCTGGGGAACTTAGTTTGAATCATATGACAATTTGTGTCGCCTACATCACTTATTCAGAAATTAAAGCCTCCAGAGACATCCATTGTGTTGTGGGGATTGGGGGGGAGGGCTAAAGGATAATGAAAGGACTTATGGGTAGGTTTTTTTTTTTTTGTCTTTTTCAATCACTAATTTATGGACTTTGTGAATGAGTGTACCACTTTTGAAACAGCAAGGACTTCTATTTTTAATTGCTCTCCCCTCCCTTCAAACACCTACTCCACCCTCACAAGGCTATTCCTGGGTGATCTGACTGAAATGTGTTGCCTTATGTAGAAAATCTTTAATAAATATTTAAATTATGTAATTTATTCAGAATTTTCCTGGGCTTTGCACATCCTAAAAATACATTCTACGGAAATCCCATTTCAACTGACTACCGTATAATGAAATGAGCCTTCAGTGTAAAACATTTATCATAGACTGAATTTCAATTGCTTGGTTGAAGTTGTTAAAGAATATGAGAAATCATTCTTTAGAGAATACTGAATGTGCATAGACATGACAAAGTAGGTGTGCATTTTATTTAACATGCTATTTTAGTTAACATAGGTACTTATTGAAGTAGTGTCTAAAATTTCTTGAGAACCATTAGTAAAATTTATTATTCTTAAATCTCCAAAAGTGGGCAAAATGCTTAGGAAACACACTGACAATTTACCTTAAATACCAGCAAAATTGTGCAAAAGCACTAGAAAGCTCTGGTAATGGATGTGTGTAATATCTTGTATGTTCTCTTTCTCATTAGAATATATGAACCTTGAGGATAGGGGATATTTTTGCTTTTCTGTGTCTTCCTCAGAACTCAACACAGTATTTGGCACATAGTAAACTCATCACCCACCCCAAAACAAAACCCTAAAGCCCTCCCAAAACAAATACACAGATTATCCACCTTATCTGGAATTATAATGGGGGAAGAGCATTTTGTTGCCCATGAGTATGAATATTCAGGGAGGTTCTACTCCATAGTTATCTGGAAAGTTGTATCTCTGGTCTTGAAGTCTTCTGCCAGTTCTCAGATTCACAGATTTAAAGACATACAGATTGAGGCAGAAAAGGAACAGAGAGATGTAAAAATAAAATAATAAAGTGTATTATCCAAAATCAATTTTAGCAATATGCTTTTTTTAAGGCAATTGAGGTTTAGTGATTTGCCCTGGATGATGTATCTGAACACAGGTCCTCTGACTTCAATTCTCTATCTACTACACCATCTAACTACCTCCACTGTGCTATTTATCTGTCAAGGAATATGCTTTTAATAAAAATAAGGTTCAATCTCTACCCCATGGGCCTTCTGATATTAATAGGGGTAGGTGAAAATTTTCAAAATAATTTTAATGTAAATATTATACTAAGTATATAGGAAAGATCCAAAAGAAAGAAATGAGAAATTCCAGAAGGAGGTTCCACTTTTAGTTTCAAGATCCTGGAAAAGTTTTATGAAAGAAGTGTTTCAGAAATGAGTATTAATTGAAAGAAGGATTTCTCCAGGCTGAAATGTGTGGGGCATTCCTTTTATATATATGATAGAGTATTCAAGAGTAAGGAAGTGATAAATAGTCCAGGCTTGTTAAAATTCAGCATATTACAGAGAGCCATGGTTTTGAAATATATAGTTGTACAAAATATCTATCCACTCTGGGCCTCAGTTTCCTCATTAAGAAAGCAAAGGAGTTGTATTCAATATCTATGCATTATATAGTCCAATCCAAATATGGATTCTATTATTCTAGGTCAGGATTTTTCTTTCTTTTTCTTTTTTTCTCTTTCTTTCTTTTCTTTCTTTCTTAACTTTCTTTCTTTGTTTTTTTTTCTCTTTTTTATTATAGCTTTTTATTTACAACATATAGGCATGGGTAATTTTTTAGCATTGACCATTGCAAAACCTTTTGTTCCAAATTTTCCCCTCTTTCCCCCCACCTTTTTCCCCAGATGGCAGGTTGACCAATACATGTTAAATATGTTAAAGTATAAGTTAAATACAATATACGTATACATGTCCAAACAGTTATTTTACTGTATAAAAAAGAATCAGACTTTGAAATAGTGTACAATTAGCCTGTGAAGGAAATAAAAAATGCAGGTGGACAAAAATAGAGGGATTGGGAATTCTATGTAGTGGTTCATAGTCATCTCCCAGAGTTCTTTCTCTGAGTATAGCTGGTTCAGTTCATTACTGCTCTACGGGACTGATTTGGGTCATCTCATTGTTGAAGAGGACCATGTCCATCAGAATTGATCATCATATAGTATTGTTGTTGAAGTATACAACAATTTCTTGGTCCTGCTCATTCCACTCAGCATCAGTTGATGTAAGTCTATCCAGGCCTTTCTGAAATCATCCTGCTGGTCATTTCTTACAGAACAATAATATTCCATAATATCCGTATACCACAATTTATTCATCTATTCTCCAATTGATGGGCATCTATTCTGTTTCCAGTTTCTGGCCAATACAAAGAGGGCTGCCACAAACATTCTTGCACATAGTAGCACTACTGGATCAAAGGATATGTATGCACATTTTGATAACTTTTTGAGCATAGTTCCAAATTGCTCTCCAGAATGGCTGAATGTATTCATAATTCCACCAACAATGTATCAGTGTCCCAGTTTTCCCACATCCCCTCCAACATTCTGCATTATCTTTCCCTGTCATTCTACCCAATCCGACAGATGTGTAGTGGTATCTCAGAATTGTCTTAATTTGCATTTCTCTGATTAATACTGACTTGGTCTTTCCTTTCTTTCTTTCTTTTTCTTTCTTTCTCTTTTGGTTGTTTGTTTATTTTCTTCTTTCCCTTTTATATTTTATTTATTAGTTTGCTTATTTTCTCCTATGGGTCTATTTGACAATATAATTAAGACTATGGAATTTTTTGTTAGATATATTAAAGTGCTCTACCATTTCCATATTCTGCTCCTTGTTACTAAGACAAAGGGATCAAAGTAATTTGTCCAAGGTCATACAGCTAATAAGTATCTGAAGCCAGATTTGAACTCAGGAAGATCAATCTTTCTGATACTAAACCAGGCACTTTATCTACTGTACCAACTAGCTATCTAATGTTTGTAAAAAAAAAAAAAAAAAAAAAAAAAGACATGTGATTACAAAGGAAACAAAAGATTAATGAAAATAAGGTGATTTTTCCCCATTGTAGTTTTTTCTAAAATCTAAAGCATCAAGAGAACATAATTGAGAAAGATGTGAGAGAATATCCAGTCACTTTATAAAAATATCAGGCCTTAATGCAATGCTAATGTAGTTGATGTTTTTATCAATCTATTAATCACATGATTGTAAGGAAAAGAAAGGGTCTTATTCCAGGTCATTTCCAATGCTGAGATTGTATAAATTCCTCTTCCACACACCTTTAGTGCATATATCACAATTATGGAGATGGAGATTTTTTTTCTTCCTTTACCCTTTTTAAAGTATGATCTAGATTTTCACTTTTCCCTATTCTCGGAGTTCTGAATCTTATAATTTTTTTTTTAAATCATCAAAACTGATTAATAGATTGAAAAAATCTTACATTATATACAGAAATCTAAACTTGTGAACTCCCTACCCTTGCAAAAAAGCAAGGATGTTATATTGTCTTGCCTCTTTGAAGTCAAATTCTTGTGCCCTCTCTGTCGCTCTCTGTTTCTGTCTCTGTCTTTCCCACCCTCCTTATCTATCTGTCTCTCTCTGTAACTCTGACTCTGTCTCTCTTTTGTCTCTTTCTACCATTTTTTTCTTTGGGATTTAAAAAACCACATATAATGAGGATCTGCCAGATGTACAACAATGTTTTCGTGATTGCAGTAGATAAAAATAAGAATTTAAACTAATTGGGAAGGATTATTACTATTTTGTGGCAGGAATTGCATTAAGTTGTTGTTCAATCATTTTCAGTTGTGTTTAACTCTTTTTGATCCCACTGAGGTTTTTTTGGCAAAGATACTTGCATTGTAGGACATTTCCTTCTTTAGCTCATTTGACAGATGAGGAAACTGATACAAACAGAATTAAATGCCTTGTCTAGATAATATATGTCTAAGGCCAGAGTTGAATTCAGGAAGATTAATCTCAAGTATTGAGAATATGAAGAGAAAGGAGGAAAAAAAAAAACAGTTTCCACTGTAGTGGAGGAGACAATACATAGATAAATATAAATCAAATCAAGCTATATTTAGGACAAGTAGGAAATAATTAACAAAAAAGCACTAGAATCAAAGAGTGAGATTAGCTAGGATTTAAGGTAAACCAGGAAAGTCAGTAGGCAGAGTTGAAAAGGAAAAGCATTTCTAACATTAGTGAATTGAACCCATTCTTTTAGAAAACAGACAAGGAACTTTTGTTATATAATTAAATATCGAATAATAATAAATTAAATATCGAAAACCAAATAAGGAGGATTGTGGGACTTTGATCAGGATAAATAACTATGGGTCTGACACATAAAATTCCTATAGCTTTTAAGATTAGAAATCTGCCTCTTACTTGAAGGTAAGGGGAGGTGGAGAGGCCAAAAAGGGACAATCTAGTTAGAATAAAGAGCAGAAATAGTAAGTTTATGAGTAAGAAAGGAAGCTATTCTGTCCTTGACCTCTCCATTGCATTTATTTTACTTTACAAGTTATACAGTTGTTAGTGTTCCTGTCCACCCTCTTTTTCCTCTCTCCTTTCTTCCTGACTTCCTTTCTTCTTAAATTCATGGGTGCTGTATTACTTGTCTTTATAAATCCATTGATATTATTCAGCTGTTTTTCAATTATTTCTGTCTCTTCCTGGTCCCATTTGGTGTTTTCTTGGTCAAGATACTAGATTGGTTTGCCATTTCCATCTCTGGATACTTTTACATATCAGAAAACTAAGGCAAAGGGAGTTAAATGACTTGACCATATTCACATAGTAAGTGTCTGAGATCAGACCCTTGAACTCAAAAAAATGATTGTTCCTCACTCCAGAGATTAATTAATCTGGACATTAAGTGACTGGTAGTTTTTCCATGGTCAAACTGCTTTTTACTTTCAGTAAGAAAAAAAAAAATAGAAGGCTAGAATAATAGTCCAGGGCCTGAATTAAAGTAGTGACTGTGTGATTGGGAAAATCTTTTTGGAAATAAGAAATATTCTGATATCCAAGGCAATTCCAACAAATTTTGGGTAAAAAAAAAAAAAAAAAAAAAAAAAGACCTATGGAGATTGAATGTAAAGCCACACATTCTATGTTCACTTATTTTTCCTTTTATGTATTTGTTCAATTTGTTTATGTATTCTCTTCAATGCTTTTTTCCCTTTTGTTCTGATTTTTCTCTTCGAACATTATTAAAATAAAAAATAGAAAAATAAATGCTCTGATACATCTTGACATCTAATTAATAGAGAGTGAGGAGTTGAGAATAGCTAAAATGTTGCAAACCTGGGTGGCTAAAATATGATCTCAACTGAAAAAAAAGTGTAAAAAAAAATGCATTGAGAGTAGGGTAGGAGAATCTTGTTTTGGATGTATTGAGTTTGTATTAATCTAGGTAGAGATGTCCATCAGGCAATATATAGTGTGAAAATGGATTTCAGGTAAGAGATGAAGAAGATAATACACATTTTGGAAGCATCAGAATAGAAATTATAATTGAGTCCATAATTATTTACCCAAGTCCAACCATGTCATGCCCTACTCCAGTGGTCTTCAACCTTTTTAAATAGGGGGCCAGTTCACTGTCCCTCAGATTGTTGGAGGGCAGGACTATAGTAAAAACAAAAAAATATGAACAAATTCCTATGCACGCTGCATATATCTTATTTTGAAGTGAAGAAACAAAATGGGAACAAATACAATATTTAAAATAAAGTAAAGTTAAATCAACAAACTTACCAGTATTTCAATGGGAACTATTGGCCTGTTTTTGGCTAATGAGATAGTCAATGTCTGGTTCCATATTTGTCCCTGCTAGTCATAACAAGTGATGCAAGTGTGCATTCGTTAGTCTTGATCTGGTTGGAGATTTCAAATGTTTCATTCTAGAAAAAGTCTGTTCACAGACATAAGTGCTGCCATTTTGAATGCATGGTTCCTGATATGAGGATATGTCTCAGAGGGGAAAGATGCATAGAAATTATGAAGGCTGCTTGACTTGTATGCGTCTTTCAGAGAGTCACAATTCTGCAGTTCAGCCAGTTCCATTTGGTAAATTGTATCCACATTTTCAATGTCAATAGAAAATGGATTATGGAAAAGCTGTATGTCCTGTTCATGGAGATGAAGCTCTTTAAATCTAAATTGGAACTCCTTTTGCAATTTTTCCAATGAATCCAC
Source organism: Sminthopsis crassicaudata (assembly GCF_048593235.1). Lineage (NCBI taxonomy): Eukaryota > Metazoa > Chordata > Mammalia > Dasyuromorphia > Dasyuridae > Sminthopsis > Sminthopsis crassicaudata. Next base: position 282,932,750 of record NC_133619.1, read on the forward strand.
ACATGTTTTGTTTGGGAATGCAATCAGCGGTTTTTCTGCTAACAGTTGTGGGGAGATGGCAGAAGTTTTCCTCCTTCGCTTGTTTGATGAGGAGGCCTACTTTTACTTCAAATGCTTTGACATGTGATTGCATATCACAGATGAGCTTCCCCTTTCCTTGAAGTTGCATATTGAAATTATTGAGTAGTTCTGTTACATCTGTCAGAAAGGCAAGGTGCCATTTCCATTCTGCATCATTGAGCTCTGGTACTTCTTTGTTTTTTGAAAGCAGAAAAGTTGCCATCTGTGGAAGTAAGTCATAGAAACATTTCAACACTCTCCTTTGACTCAGCCAATGGACTTTTGTGTGATATAGAACATCTTCATACTCAACATTTAGCTCAGACAGAAATTCTTGAAATTGTCTGTGATTTATTGCATTAGCTCTAATGAATTTAACACAAGATACCACAATTTTCATAACAGAGTCCCACTTCAGTGATTTACTACACAATGCTTGCTGGTGGATGAGGCAGTATATGGCTATTGGATGAGAATGGTTATGTTTGTCCATCTCTTGGTTAATGAGGGCAATTACTCCTTTCTTAGACCCCACCATGCTAGGGGCACCATCAGTTGTCACGTTGGCTAGTTTAGCCTAGTCCAGCTCCAAACCATTCATAGTTTGGCAAACCTTTTCATAGATATCCTCTCCTGTAGTTGTTCCTTTGATGTTTTGCAGTGCAGCAAGCTCTTCTATGACTTCAAAATAATCATTCATCCCACAAATAAAAATTAGAAGTTGTGCAGAATCACGAACATCATTGTTTTCGTCTAGTGCCAAGGAAAAATATGAAAAATTTTTTGTGGAGTTTTGCAAATGCTGATGCAGATTGTCTCCCATTTCTTCAATACTCCGTGTAATTGTAGCTCTTGAAGGACTTACTGTACTAAATAAGTCAGCCTTCTCTGGACAGAAAGAAGGCATTCTTTAACAAATTCTCCCTCCACGGATGGTCTGCCAGTGTGTGCTATTAGCTTGGCAACTTGAAAACTTGCTCACAGAGATGAAATATTTAGTGCTTCTACTTCACAAAAATATTTGGCTGAGTTGTCAATGTATTTTTCACTTTTAATATTTTATCTTTTCTCACTTTTCCAACCAAAACAATCATATTTATCTTTATGTTGAGTTTCATAGTGTCGATGCAAATTATATTCTTTGAACACTATATTCTGGCATATCAGACATACAGCTCTTTCCTTGTACTACATAAAAAGTAATCATAAGTCCGCTGTTCTTTGAATATCCTACACTCCAAGTCAGTTTTTTCTTTTTCTTGACATTTTTTTTCCTAAGGGATTCCAAATTGATATTAGTAAAATATTTACTATATATTATTATATAGTATTTTATATATATACATATATATGTATATACAACACTACAAAAACAATATACCAGCAATAACTTTGCCCACACAGAGACATACAGCCTGCAGTGTCCAACTTCCTCCAAGCTGCCTCTGTGCTGTGATGCCTCCATTTCCCACACTCTCTCTCCCATTTCAGACCTTCACCGCACACAAGTCACCACTCAGGCGGCCCTCCCAAATGCCCTGGCTTCCTCTGAATCCTGGGATCAATTCTCATGATCCAGCACTGCATGATTGTACATGCTGCACTTGTAACTTATCATAATCGCAGGCAAGATTGCATATGTGGATATGTGCTGAATAAGCATCAGTGACAAATCGTACATTGGGGCTTCCAGGGGAGGTCATCATGTGACTTGAAGCTGCACAAGTGTATGAGGACCTTAAGAATCTGGAGGGGGAGGAAGCAGTACACCAGCTCTGCACCCCCTCATACTCAGGATAAGGGGGGGGGGTGGCACTAAGGTCAGACCCCCAGTGATTATAAGGTGATGACGTATGTTAGCGATATTCCATCTCTTTATGAAACTACAGAACATACACACATGATAAAACTGATGACCACAACAGCCAGACATGAGGTCACTGTGGACACAGGGCCATGGCTTGGTACCAGGAGCCTCACTCTGGGTGACAATAGCAGTCAGTACCACAACATGAGCTAGAGAGGAAGCCGTTACATTGCCATCACAGCATAATGACAATGATAGAGTCAGGCTGGGACTTGTAGTACTAATGTTACTATACCCGTGCACCAGACACAGCCCATATAGTCCCCTGCAGCAGCAGTGACATGCGCAGCATGCACTGTACATCTCTTGCGCCTGTTCTGTTGTGGTGGCTTCCGTTACTTTACAAGGCCGCGGGCCGTCAGTTCTCCGTCTTCTGCATCTCTCTCCCTTCCCCAAACCATACACCCCGGCATGGGAACTCATCTACCTTGGTATCGCCTCACACTCTGTCTGCGCCACCTCAGCCCAGTGCCGGAAGTGTGCGTTGTTAACACAAGTTTAGGTCGAACATCACTTCCGGTCTGATTTTGCCATAACCTGGCAGGTTGCATAAATGTCCTCAGGGGTTGCATCTGGCCCACGAGTCATAGTTTGAGGACCCTGGCCCTCCTCAATACAGTTCTAAGGGTTTCATGGTTTCTTCTTGCCATACAACAATCTCTGTTTGATATTCAAAATCATTCATCAACTATCTCTTTGTACACACACACACACACACACACACACACACACACACACACACACACAGACATACACACTTTTTCTATTTTTTATAACCTACTCATCCATCAGGAAGGAATAAAGATACTGACCATCTTGATGTTAAATAAATTAGACGTTTAATATCTCAACTCAGATTGTTTTCTCTAACTGTCCCTGAAACCAGAAATGTTCTATCTCCTCACCTCTGTTTACTAGTTTTCCTGGTTTTCTTAAAGTCATAATTAAAATCTTATCTTGTATAGGAAGCCTTTCCCAAACTCAATTATAATTTAGTGCCTTCTTTTTTTAAATTATTTCCTAATTATCTTGTATATTGCTTGTATATATCTTGTAAACTGCTTAGATTATAAACTCATTGTGCGCAAGAATTGTCTTTGTCTCTTTTTGTATGCCTATTACTTAGAAAAGTGTTCACTACATAGTAGGCCCTTAATATTTATTGATGTTCTCAGAAATTTATAAAGTTTTCAGGAAAGAATTTAAGAGAAAAGACAGAGAAGGAAGAAAGGAGGTAAAAAGGGAAGAAGGAAGGGCCTGAGACAGAAGCCTGGAGTATATTTGCTCATTGGCAAACTTTATGGTTGATGATCCAGCGCAGTAGACTAAGAAAGACAGACCAAACAGATAAGAGAAAAATCAAGAAAGAACAATGTAAGCAAATACAAAAAAAAAAAAAAAAAAAAAAAAAAAAAAAAAAAAAAATTAAGATGAGTAATGGTCATTATTTTCAGATACTGAACAGAGGTCAAAAAGGATAAGTATTGAGAAAAGACCATTGGATTTAACAATTTGATTGATTATATATCTTTTTTAGAACAGTTTAGTTCAATGCTGAAATCAAGAAAAAAATGAAAGGGATGGAACTAGAGACATGCTTTACTCCTTTTCAATCTTTACCTATACCATTTCCTTCCCCCAGAATGCCTCTTAAATCCTTGTATTTCCTTCAACTGAAAACTCACCTTAGTTTTCTAGCAAGGAATAATCTTATATTGTACTCTTTTTCAGAGGAGTTTTTATATCATAACTTGTAGTATAACTATTTGTGTACATAATTTATCTTCCCTGCAAAAAACTTGAGACAAAAGACTGTTATTATTATTATAGTGCAGACCTTGACATAACACCTGGCATGTAGCAGGCGGTCAACACAGTTTATTCAATGAAGGAAGAAAGAAATGAATGATAATGATTTTTTTAAAAGATACTACTTTCATACCACATCAATAATAACCAAAAAATGACTGCCATGCAATTTGCTGTTAGCTATATAGTTCCACTCTTCCTTGATCAAGCTGAAAAAGAGAGACGGTGATTCAGTGCTTCTTTTCAAAGAAGAAAAATAAAGGAAGTAGAAACACCAAAACTGAAAGGTCAAAATAGATGATAATTTAATTTAAACAGTAAGGCTTAATGAATATCACATTTGTTTTTCACACTTGGAAATTTCTAATATGGCAGCATAATTGACTGCTAAATAATAACTAATCCATCAGGATCATATAAATAAGTAACATTTTCTACATTCATTATTTTCTTTTTAACTAGTATTTGCATAAGAAATACTATAGGCTAGAGATTTAGATCATACTTCATTGTATTTTTTTTAAATCTTTTCAGAGACCTAATATAATGATCTCTTCTCTTCAGTCAAAGACTAGACATTAATTTCCTACATAAGGAACAAGAAAGTGTACTTGGGAATGGGCAGAGTTAATCCTGATTTTTTTTTCTGTCCATCAGTATGGAATTTCTTTATGAATATAATCTAAACTATGCCAGTTCCTATTTGGAGATTTTCTGAAATACTAACCTGTATAGATTTAATAATATGTACTGTCACAAAATTTTAAAAAAATTTAAGGATCCTTTCAATTGATGGGTTAAAAAAAGAAAATACATTTTCTTGAGCATTATCTTATTATATTGGACCATATAAAAATATTATATTTCATCTATGTTTACAGAGCCCTGCTTTACTTTGTCATACTTAAGTATCACTTTATTCCCAAACTAGAATGAAAGGTATATGATTTTAAAGACCAAATAGAAAAGATAAAAGCTGGAAATATGTGACTATAATTATGAGTATTAGTTTTTTTTTATTGTTTTGTTTATTTTCCATAAATGGAATTTACTGGGATAGCCATCAATTGGGAAATGGCTAAACAAGTTATGGAATATGATTGTGATGGAATACTCCTGTACTACAAGAAATGATGAGCTTAATGCTTTTAGAAAAACATAGAAAGACTTACAACAAATAATGGAAAGTGAAATGAACAGAACTGAGAGAACATTATATATAGTAACAACATTGTTTTAAGAAGGACTGAGCAAATAAGTTATTTTGTCTATTATAAATACCCAATTTAACTATAAAGGACTTATGAAAAAGACACTATCTGCATCCAGAAAACAAACTGATAAATAGAACTGTATGTATATATATATATATATAATAATTTAACATATACACACATATATATGTATATACACACAAACATACACATTTATTTATGTCTAATAGTAGTCAGCTCTAGGGCAAGAAGGGAGAGAAGAAAAAAGAAATTTGATTGGATATTTGAAAAGAATAGCAACTAGATTTGTAACTTTATATGCAATTATCTTTTTTTTGAACTGTTATTCCGTAAATTTAAAATAAAATAAATATTATATATATCCATGTATGTATATATATATGTATGAATATATGTATGCATGTATGTATTATATATATATATATATATACATATATATGTATGTATGCCACTCTAAGTCATATAGTTTCTATCAAATCTTTTAAAATGAATATTTGAGAAACTGCCAAAATACTGGGATTCTAAGAATAAAATATAATCACAAAACCCATTAAATGAATAGACCTAATAAATTAATAAATCTGTCACTCAGTGTGTAAAGAAAGATAGTATAACACTAATAAAACAAAATGAAATTCACTATTAACTACTTCAGGATACATATGATCTAAGTACCATGTAATTTTCAGAGTTTAGACAAATGCTATATCCTCTTATAAATTATACATCTGAATTTTTTTTTTTTAGTAATAATCCATTGATCCTTATATCATGCCCTACTTTTCTCTTCTTTTTATCTTTGGACCTTAGTTCAATGTTTGACAAATAGTAAGAACCTAATTAATGCTTTTATGCTTTTGACTGGCTAATTTACGCTTATTCTTCCAGTATACTGATAAGCTATAACACATATTACCCAGGTTCAAAGTTAGGGATGGCATCCATAAAACAATCAATCCCTTAAATCTAGCAATTTAAGCTAATAATTACTATTTTCTTCCAATGTACACATATGTACCTCTAACATAAAATGGAAACCTTAGACAAATCTTATATTTTGGTTGTTATTTCTAATTGCTCAGAGTATTCTAAAAATGGTTTCTAGAATGTTGTATCTACATTATTTATTCATTTATTAGCTGGATTTTTTTGTACCTTTTCATAGTCACAATATCGTTTCATATACCTAACTTTATCAGAAACTTAAATCAATGCATCTGTGGGTTTATTCAATTAAGCTCTTGAAGTATAGATAAGCATTAGATGATTTCAAAGAAACCCCACTCAACAGTTAGCAAATTCAGGGACTAGGTAAATAATTTCTCCTCAACAATGTTGTTTTTTTTTTTTTTTAATAATTCTTTGATAAAGAATGCTAATATTGGAAATCAGTTACTACTCTGTCCAGGTAGAATCTTGTCTAGAATATGAGAGGTGACCTTGAACTGTTTCAAGGATAAGTGATTTTTTTAGAGTTAAGTTATTGTTGAAGATTCCCTAAAAAATGATTAGAAAGTATAAACTCATTCTAATGATATTCAGTTTTAGTTAATGGATTTTTCATATTAATTTTCCACCATGAATAGTTTGCCATAAAAATGTTAATTTAAACCAAACACCACATACTATCTAAGAAATTGGTTGGGTTGTAAGTATCCATGAGGAAACACAAGGACCAGTGTAAATAGATAATTCATACATAAACAAAATAATTTCAAGATAGAAAATCCAGAGTAAATCTAAGAGAAAATTCTTGTCAGAGAGACTTCAACACAGGGATAATAAATGTATACAGAAGATATATTTTTAAAAACATGTGTAAATTGATAAACAAGAATATGATAATTGAATTTGAAAACCATAAGGATATTGCGTCCATTTGAGATTTCAAGAGCATTAGAGAAATCTATAGAACACTCTCTCAAGAACTTTATGAGAGATTAGTTTGTGTAGTAACATTGATTTACTTTCCAGAGTGATCAGATTTTACAATGAAATTGAGTTTCTATAAGTTAATGCAATATTTTCACTGTAATAACTATAAGATTCATATTCTTAGTTGATGTCATAAAAATCCATTTGGACTTTCCAAATTTAATCAAGGACTAGAAAAGATTTATGCTGTAGTTGGTATTATTTTTTAAAAACAGTAACAGCACAAATATTTTGAATGAAAATATAGAATAGGATTCTATTGTTCCTTTCTGAAAGTAGATATGTTTTGTATGTACTTATTCCAAAAAAAGAAAGCCACTAATCAAAACTAGCACTTGCGTAACATATCATGACTATATTATGTATGATGCTAGAAATGTAAATTTGTTTCATCCTGGGTTTTTTTTTTTTTTTTGCCTGAGGCTTACATTGCAGGTGTGTGGTACATAATTTGTAAGTGCAGAAATAAGCCTAATACTTCTAAAAATCAAACTAGAAATGATAAATGGTGGAAAATTAAGTCCCTATAAATCTTTCTGGGTCTCTAAAAGCTATCCTACTTCAAAGTTCACAAAATCATACTGAAAGATTAAGGTGAATATATTCTTCTTGAATCACATTATAAAGAATCTCATCTTTTCCTTTACACTCCTTGGCATTTTTAATATTTTAATGTTACCAAATATTCTGTTACTGACTTGTTAACATTATAGTATCATTATTTAATTTTACTTTATATGAAATTGTTTACACTTTTACAGTTAAGATTCTTGAAGAACAAATTAATATATTTTAAATACATTGGAAGGTCCATATGGATACCTTGTTTTGTCTTCTTACCGGTAATGTTGTAAAAAGAGAATGAAAATAAGTCATTATTATTTATGGAAAATACATATAGAGTGATATTGCTATGGATAAGTATATACAGGGAGATATCTTTATTATCTGGGCATGCTGAAGAAATTGGAGAGAGATATACTCTACTGTTGTCAAACTAAATGACTTAGGCAGTTTTATCAACAGATACAAAGTACAACAGTGGGGCTTACTCAGAGATTTTTCAATTGGTCAGAACTTCCAAAGCAAATCAAGTTAGCAAGCATATATTAAATACTCACCATGTGTCAGACCCCAAAAATACAAACACTTAAAAAAGACAGGTTTTATCCTCAAGGAACTTATATTGTAAAAGTAGAAAACTTCCTGTAAAAGGGACATGAAAAGTCTACTGAAAATTAGTGGAAAAGTCTGGACAATCAGAGCTGAGAAAAGAATAAAGTGTGACTGGCCAGGCCTCTTCTAAAAAAATGAAGGTTCTTACAAAATCTCACCACTGGGACAAGGGATTTTTGGAAGCAAGGACCAGTTTGGATTTAGATAGGCACAGGATCTGAGGAAACTTCTAGAGCAAAAAGGCAGCTCATGGTGACAAAAGTACAAAGAATGAAAAGCAGAGCTTAAAAATTATGTTCGTTTGATAAAAAAAAAAAAAAAATCAAGAACTACAGTAGCCTTCATGACATCATGAAAAATTGCAAGAAGACTTTGATGCTTTGAAGGATAATTATTATAATCTGGGGATTAGCAGAAGGGATAATGGCTTCCCTGAGAATAAATGTTTAATTAGGCCAGGTAATTTTCATTATTGGAAATGCTTTTATACTCTTATTTCATGTTATTTTATCATCTCAAATTCTTAGCTCCAGTAAGACTAGACTCTATTCAATATCCTTGAAACTAATATGAACTTACTTGACTCCATATTTTTGATATTTAAAAATCTTACCTATACTCCAAGTTACAGCTAAAATGTGTCCCTCTTCATGAAATTCAGGAGTCAATAAGTTGGGATTCTGGAACTTCTTACTCCTCAAATAATGTATCATCTTAGGCTAGTGATGTCATATCTCTTTGCTTCTGTTTTCTCCTTTGTAAAATGAGCAGTTTAACTAAGACTGCTTTTGAGGTTTGTTCCAGTATTAGAATTCTTTGACTCCTATGCAAAAAGAAAGAGAGAAAAAAAAAAGAGAGAGAAAGAAAAAGAAAGAAAAAAGAAAGAAATCTTTCACTTCTAAAAATTCTACTTTCAGTTTGATCATAACCTTTTTTTGTGGCCCTTATCACATAGTTAGTTATTTATATACATGTTGGTTCTCCCCAATAAAATTAACTCCATAGAAGAGGGGGGAAAGTCAATCATGATGAGATAGGGGAGGAGAGAGGAAGCACCATCATTGGATTTAAGATGCAGTTGACTCACCATAAAGTCTAGGATGTTGAAAACTGAATTTATACTGTAGTTAAAGGTTGCCTGAATATTGTGAATTTCCTTCCAACATAGTAATTTAATCAGTTAATCAAAAAATCTTCTGTTCTTCAACAAAAATTTGCTAGGTGTTCATGAATGCAAGTACAAAATACACACACACACACACACACACACACACACACACACACACACACACACATACAAAAGAAGTCTATTAAAGTCTACTAAAGGCCTTAAGGCCCTAGTTCATTAATATTTTATTCATTCCTTTATTCTCTACGGTATCTACTAAAGTGTTTTGTTTAAAGTTGAGGCTTAGTAAATATTTGTTAAATGAAGAGGTAATGTAAATTCAAAGTGTTTTCAAAATCAAGTGAGGGGAGAAATTAAAGATCTTCTCAAAGGTAGAAAGAGTAACTAGTCTTAAAATATTTTGCAATGAGGTATTACTCTTGATTGCAAATACTGGAAAATATTTATTTTACCTAGAAAAAATAATTTTTTTTATTGAAAAAATAATTTTATTAGTGTAACTAAGTTTACACATTATCCCTGAAGCTCCCTGAAATTTTATCATCGATCCTCTTTGTGCTGAAATTCCTTGGCATAGTAATCTTAATTATTTATATATATTTATATGTTATTATAAATAAATAATATTTAATTATTTAAGTAAGCCAAGGACCTCTGGATTTTCATTATCCTCCCCAAGCTGCAACCTTATAAATTTCAGGTTTTTCCATTCTCTTGGTAGCTGAGCTTTTTTGTAAACTATCATCACCCAGAATTATAGAGTGAGATCTTAAAAGCTTGGACTATTTAGATTTTTCTGTTTATATGCCTAGAACTTAGTATAATACTTGATTCAAATAAAAATTTATTTTTTAATTAAAGCATTTTTTTTGCAAAACATACACCTGGGGTAATTTTTCAACAATGAGTCTTGAAAAGTCTTCTTTTCCAAATTATCCCCTCCTTTCCCCCCAAACCTTCCCCTAGATGGCAGGTAGTCCCATACATGTTAAATATATGTTAAATCCAAATATATATATATATATATACATATATATATATATTTACAGTTATCTTGCTGCACAAGAAAAATCACATCAAGAAGGAAAAAAAAATCTAAGAAAGAAAACAAATTCAAGCAAACAACAACAGAAAGAGTGAAAATGTCATGTTGTGGTTCATATTCAGCTACCATGGTCCTCTCTCTGGGTGTAGATGGCTTTCTTCATCACTAAACAATTGGAATTATTTTGAATCATCTCATTGTTGAAGAGAGCCACATCCATCAGGACTGATCATCATATAGTCTTGTTGCAATGCACAATGACCTGCTCATTTCACTTAACATCAGTTCTTGTCTTTCCAGATCTCTCTGAAATTATCCTGTTGGTTGTTTCTTACAGAACAATAATATTTCCTAACATTCATATACCATCACAGCCATTCTCCAATTGATGGCCATCCACTCAGTTTCCAGTTTCTAGCCTCTACAAAAAGGGCTGCCACAAACATTTTTGCCACATGTGGGTCCCATTCCCTCCATTAAGATCTCTTTGGGATATAAACCCAATGGAAACACTGCTGGATCAAAGCGTATGCAAAGTTTAATAGCTTTTTGAGCATAGTTCCAGTTCACAGTTCTACCAATAATGTATCAGTGTCCCAGTTTTTCCCATACCTACTCCAACATTCATCATTATCTTTTACTGTTATCTTAGTCAATCTGACAGGTATGTAGTAGTATCTCAGAATTGTCTTAATTTGCATTTCTCTGATCAATAGTGATTTGGAGTACCTTTTCATGTGACTACAAATAGTTTTAATTTCTTCATCTGAAAATTGTGTGTTCATATCCTTTGGTCATTTATCAACTGGAGAATGGCTATAGATAAGAATTTAAATAATTTAATGATTCATTCATTTCTTGACCCTAATATAATTAATAAAGGCAAAGCATTTTACTTTTATAAGAAAACCAATTAACCTTGAAATAGCACAGTTTTTGCCACTGTTGCAAGCCTTTTGTCCAAAGTTTTTGTACAAACTCTGTAAGGAAATGAAAATAACAAGCTAATGTCCTGATTTATATAGCCTTTGCACTGACTACCCCCTATGACTTAAACAAATGCACTTCTTTCTCATCTCTACCATATGGAATCCTTTGTTTCTTTCAGAACTCAACTCAATCACCAACTTCTACATGAAAATTTTCCTGGTCTTCTAAGCTCCTAGATTCTCCCCCTCAAACAACCTTGTATTTATATTGTATCTATTCTGAAATAACCTTATATATGTTTTTTTTCTTTTATATTATAAATTCATTGATGATAGGAATTGTTTCACTTTTGTCTTTATATCTCTAGAGTTAGTGTGATACTTGACATAGGAGCTCAATAAATAGCTGCTGAATATGTTACCTGCTTAGTTCAACTGACCTTATATTTATTGCAGAAACAAGAGGCATAAACAGCTCAAAAATACTATCCATTTTAGGAAATTTATTTTTCATTCTATTTTCTTTTACGTTATAATAATAAGAAATTTTGTCACATTTGTATTTAGAAAAAAGTCATATTTTCCTTCTAACTGTAGTTTAATTGTTTTGATTACATTTATACTTATTCTTCTTTTTAGGTTTAATTATGTAAACTTGTCCAGGCTTTGAAAAGAAATAAGAGTGGTGAATGCAATGGTAGACAAGTATCAAGCAAATACATAAAATAACCCACTTACAACAGTTTTTATTTTAGGGTGGAATTTTGTCAAAGATGAACATTTTTTGAATTTTCTTTAAGTGAACTTCTTATTATAATCAACTAAAGAATCTTGCTATAAAACTGTTCCTCCTATAAAGTGATTTTATATCAAGAACTCAGCAATATAGTGAACTTTCATTTTATAAGTCAAGGAAAAACAGATTATTGTGTCCTGATTTCTAGAGCCCCCAAGTTGGGGTGAAAAATTTACTGTTTCTTTCTAGAGCCCCCAAACCAGAGTAATTAAAATAAACCTTCCTAGTGGAAAAGTAATGAGGCAGGACTCCCAAAGATGGTGGAAAAAAGGAGTCCATTTATTTCAAAGGCTTTCCCTTTTTATAATGTAATAAAAATACTGTGCACATGGGACCACATAAACAACTTGCTATTATATGTAGTTTGCCACCTGGTATCACTCTGCCTCAATCTCAATACAGGTTGTCATCACCCCCTGACTTCTCAGGAAGGGGAGAGCCCTTAGGGAATATGGGGAGTCAAATCAAACATTGTTAGCAGGTTCTCTCTGGGTTGAAGGGTCTTATACTTCAATCAGTTTCCCCACTGACTGTGACCCTCTACATCTTGCCCTTTCTTTTGTTTTAATTGAAGCAAGTATATACCAGTGTTTAAATCCATTACCATATGATGAATCTCACAGGCAAGTTGTAATAGCATACAAGAAAGTAGTAACATAGCAAATAATATGAATAAATATAATACTATAAATATTCCCATGAGTCCCAGAAGGAAGGTGTAAAAAATAACTATCAATTCACAACCACACATACCCTCCTTTAGCAGCCAAGAATCTGTGGTCCACCACTTTTTGTGTCAGGGAAGCCAATGATTCCTGCAGGTTTTGAAGTCTTGCATCAGTTTTACTGAGAATTATTTTTGATGTTTGTGAGTACACAAATAATTAACTGCCAGGCTCTTTCAATGGTGGGCACAGTAAGCCATGGAAGCACCTGATGTTTCTTGGGTCTTCTCCTTTGTTTCAAGACTCTTCTTTTTCTGTCTCTCTCTCTCTAATGGATAAGATAAATACAGCTTGTTGGCACCCATTGGGTTCCTTCTCCATCTGTTGAGATTCAAGCAAACCCTCTCCCCCAAGCAGTTAATCAATCAGTCCCTTCCATTCACCACTTTCTGGATCTCTCCACATCACCTGGCCATCATTTAAACATAGCAGAGCTGCTCTCATTGAACACTGCCCTTGCAGCGGGTTATGAAACCTGTCTGCCAAAGCCAGTACATCTCCATCAAAATTTTTTTTTTAAATACATAAAGTTAAATTTAGAAGTTCTCTTGTTATCTGTGGCTTCCCCTCTTATTTTTGGAGGAAGGTCTCGATCCTGGATTGTGTTGTTAGGAGTCAAAATCTGGATAAATATCACCAAATTGCATTTCAGGAGGGTATCAGTAGGCCTGAGTTTTTTCATTGATTAAGGAACACACTGTTGTATTAATTTTCCATTGAATGGGAACAGGTGAGAGTGCAGGCAAACCTTCTATAGCAGCCCTGCTTAAAAAGCCAGAATTACTTAATTGTTTCCTAACTATTGTAAGATGTCTCTTCCCCATTGATTAATGGGGATCCTTTTTTTTTACACTAAAAAAGGCTCTTTTCTTTATATTTGCCTTATTTAAATTGAAAAATGAAAGTGACTAAATTAGTCCTTACTGATTCTACCCCCTTGCCTATTTCTATATTTACCCTTCCCAGTCACTGGGACTTCTCCACTGAACCCTGCCAATTGTGTCAGTTGAGCTGATTTTTATAGGACTTTACCTAGAGCCCCACATTTGGGCACCAAATGTTGTGTCCTGCTTTCTAAAGCCCCCAAGTTAGGGTGACAAAACTTATCATTGCTTTCTAGAGCCCCTACACTGGAGTGGTTATTATATACCTTCCTAGTGGAGAAGTGATGAGGCAGGACTCCCAAGGATGGTGGAAAAATGGAGTCCATTTATTTCAAAAACTTTCCCCTTTTTATAATGTAACAAAAACACTGTGCACGTGGGAATCACATAAACAACTTGCTATGGTACATAGTTTGCCACCTGGTATCACTCTGCCTCAATCTCAATACAGGTTGTCACCTCCTCCTGACTTCTCAGGAAGGGGTGAGCCTTTAGGGGAGATGGAGAGCAGAATCAGACTTTGTTAGCAGCTTCCCTCTGGGCTGAAGGGTCTTATACCTCACTCAGAGTTTCCCCACTGAGTGTGACCCTCTACAATGAATAAATGTTATCAGTCAAAAAAATAAGTAAAAGATTCATTCATTGTGATTCTTGCAATTTTTCTGTGAAAAACAATCCTTGGTTTTAGTGAGCTTGAGTTTTGATTATGGAAATTATGTGAAATTATAAAATGATCATTGATCTTTTCAAGAAAATTATATGGTATTTGAAATTCAGAATATTTGTGAATTTCAGGCACTGAGGGAAATCAAATTACAAGTAACTGATTTCATTTGATGAACATAAAAATAATTTCAATAGATAAAATTTTAAATCATTCTTTTCCTTCAAATTGTTAACATTGATAGGCCCAGAGCTGTGTATGAGATGGCTAAAGATAAAAATGCAGTGGATTCAATAAACTAAACACATGGAGTCATGGAACTAAAGATTTGGTAAAGCACTAAATCATTATATTAGGTTAATGGCCACATCTATTAAAAGAAGGGTTAAACAGAAGAGTCCACTATTACCATCTGTGATATTTATTGCAATCCAAATGTAAATGCATACATATATAAATGAAATATTTGACATGTTATATGTATATACATATATATGTGTGTGTGTGTGTGTTGTCTATGTATATGCATTTGCACAATAGAGTTTAATGGATTTAATTCAAGAACCTACTGAAGAAGGCAAGACTAATGATGGTAAAAAGGGAAGTTAGGTGGTTGGACAACATTTCATTCCTTTCTAAATCCTTTTATTTGTACAGGGACTGAAATTTGTGAGTGACCTATTCTCCCTAAGAACAATAACTTACTCTACCTAGGAAGCAGCAGGCACATAATCCCTGAGTGGAGACAGAACAAAACTGAGATGGATCCTTATCACCCTGCTATATGCATTAAATTACCTTGGAATATTTTTTTTTCATATGAATTCTTGAGTGCTGCTGATTGTGAGACTGTGGGATAAATCAAATCCTTGACTATCATCAGTTTGCAATCTATAATCAGATGAAAGTATGAGAGAGAAGGACAGAAATAGACTAAAGACATAAAAGAAAACATGTGATCCAGTTGAAAAAGGAAACAAAAGGGAGATTAGTGGAGATTAAATGAAAGGAAAAAAATAGGGATAAAGAAATGAGGACAAAGGAAATAAATATGAAATTTTTTTTCTTTTTTTTTTTTCTTTACTTCTAAAATTTACAATCTTGTTTCTAATCTCAGCATTCTTAGAAACTTTCTCTAACATTCTTTTCCCCAGAGAAAATCTAATTGCTTTAGGGACACTTAAATTGTAATTGTTGTGGTTTGTAATTTGTTTTGTTTTGACTTTGTATCTCTTGGATGTTGCAGAATGTCTGGTACCTGATGGTCATTTAATAAATGCTTAGTTTTATTTTCTTTACTATTTTTTTCTTCTATCCTCATAATCTTTGACTTCCCTATAGCCTATTGTTGACTTGTCTATTAATTTTTTTAAAAATTCTTTGTTCCTCCTCAATGTTTTTACCATATACATCATATTTCATATTCTCTTATCTGGGTGTCCAATAAGCCTCTACTTGTACTCTAGCTTCTCCAACCAATCATCACATAGCATAACCTCAAAGCTTTTCCCATCCTGATCATACTACAGTTTGTCAATATCTTTCATAAAATCTGGTCCCCAAAAGTGAAGGCAGTATCAATAGCATTGAACCCACATAGAAATGCATCCCAGAGGGCCACATATTGGCTTGGAAAACTGAATTATCTCTGTTATGTAACACTTTTATTTATTTTGTTAAACATTTCCAAATTACATTCTAATCTGATTCAGGCTACATTGAGAAGTTTTGAAGGCTATTTGATATCTCTGTTTAGGTCTTGTCTGGTCAGGGCCTTTAAAATCCTACACATGCTACAGTTATTTCAGTGTATAGCCTGAAATAATATTTAAGTGGGAAATTCCTCTTTCCTAAAAAAAAAAAAAAAACTTCTAAGACTTCTCTACTTTATTGAGCCTGTGAGGTATTTACTATAGCTGCCTATATTTTAAGTATCATTATATAAAAAACAAATTTGAAGTTCAGAAAGCTTAAATTAATTAATCATGGTAAAATAGCCAGTAATTTTCAGAGGTGAGATTCAAATGAAAGCCTGACTTAGTCCAAGTCTAGTCCTCTATAATCTATAATTAAATAGATTAATAAAAGTTTGTATATTGAAGGATGGCATTTTATTATTAAGTGTGTTCATCTCCAGATTACTTCTGTATTATTTGGATAAAAAAACATGGATTGAAAAACCATGCATTAATATCTTATTTTTGCCTAAAATAATAAGAATGAATATTCTATTAAATCTAAATAAAACATATCTCAAAAGTTAATTAAGTTTGCATAAAAAAGTTGGGTCAAGTATTTATATAATAAACTTCTGATTGTAATCAAATTTAGTTCTACTAATTTTTGCAAAACATTTTTGAAATAAAAATTAACAATATTTCAAAACAAGATAAAAATGTTATTTTTACCTCTATCATGGGAGATGAATGGATATGTTTTGTCTAACTTTATCTGTATAACTGTATAAAATACTAGATTTTAAATTTTGTGTTTCTTACCTGAATTAGTATTCTTAGAACAACCAGTCTAAGACTATTTGATGAGTCATATTCAAAGACAGCAAGCTTTTATAAAATCTCTTGTTAACTTGATCTAGTTCAGCTACCATGAGATATAAAAATATAAAAATATATACAAGTTGGCTCAAAAATTTCAGTGCAGTTTTAACGTATTAAAACTGCACTAAAATTCTGGGCCACAATGGTTAGTAAAATCTTACTCTCATTCATTTACTTAGCTATAAATATGACATTACTTTAAAGATGTTAGAAAAGTTCCCCATATAAAAATGAAAATGTCTTCCATTGACACATTACAATAACTACGATCCATACTATTTAGGACTTTTCTTTATTCTATGGCACTGTCATATTATGGAACTGAAAAGTATCATCATTAATGAATAAATTATTCATTAAAATCTTATTTGCCATTAATTTACTATGTCTTTGCAGGAGCAGGATCTTGAGTAAGTGGGGCATACCTCTAGTGAATCTGATGAAATAGGAAGAAAAAAAGTTTTAGAACATATTACTGAGCGAAAAATAATGCCAGTGGAAACCATAAGAAGGTCATAATAAGAAAAGTATGTGCACCTGCACACACACACACACACACACACACAAAACCAACCAAAAAAAAAAAAAAAAAAAAAAGCCCAGCTTAACCTAAGCCTGTCCTTCCCTGTGAATTGGAATTGTTTCATCCTTGATATCAATTACCTATCATAGTTCCTAGCAAATAATAGGCTTTTAATAAGTGCTTGTTGGCTGAGTAATTGCTGCACCTGAAGACTTTGATAAACTTCAGAGAAAGAGATAGAAAGTGATATTGCCCGTTGGAAATTCTGAAAAAGTTCTAGAAGCCATTGTAATTTTTTCTAGGGAAGGACTATGTCATTTAACCTTCTATCCCTAATTTCTATCAAAATGAGAACTTTAACTGTGTATACATAATGAATGACAAGATGGTAAGACTTATCCTGATGGAGGGGATTGTCTAGAAAGTACCTTGAAAAACAAGACACAAATATAACATCTTTTTTTGCTTTTTGCTTTTTTTTTTCTGAGAACTGGTTATTTTCTTTTCCAGTTGAATAAGTTGGAAATATGAATTTCATCTGGCAATGGATGCATTCAAACATGTGTATAAATATAGATATGTCCATATGTGTGCATATATGCACATGTGTATATGCAAACAATGTATATTCATTTCATAGCAATATATAATAGTCATGTATACACACATATTTAGTATATTTATGCATATACAGTACATTTTGAATATGTGTGCAGGAATACTTTTTAATAATTGTCTTCATATTTTATGGATTTGTCTATAGAGAATATTCATTTGGGGGAGCTTGTACAAATATCAGCACTGGGCTATTTTTAGTGAACTGTGTCCTCATTTATGATAGACAGACACATAATTATGCAGCAGACTTATCTCAGCATGGTTTGGGTTATACAAAAGTATGTCCCTGCAATCAAATCCATTCCTTTAGATTGACAATTATCTTGGAATTCTGGAACAAGAGAGAAGGCCGACTGAGGATACAAATGTAAGTTGACATTTAGGCTATAGTTTGAGATGCTTTTCTCTTATACCATTATTGTTCACTTGCTTTTACAGATTATTGTCCTTATGAAATCATGCTTTAGGGTAACATGGTTAAAAATATTTGTATATTTTTAAGTATGTCAAAGAAATGGAATTATTATAGTAAACTCAAGGTTAATTTTGTTGTTTGATATAGGTTTCTGTATTACTTTATGTCATTAGAATTAAATGTAAGTAGCTTAGAATTTTATTAGTTCAAAGTTTGTAGGATCCTAAATCTGGAGCTGAAAGGAAATTTGGAAGTGCACTCCATTTTACATATGGCAAAACTGAGGTTGGAAGATATTAAATGACTTTCTCAAGATCATGCAATGTTAGATTGGGAGTCAAGTCAGAAATCTCTGAGTACAAATCCAGTGGCCTTTCTATTATAATATCCTTTCCTCCTCTGTCAATTCACTATGAAATACATATTGAAAAACAAACTGCTGCATTAGCTGATAGAATGTACCCAAGAATATATTTTGATCTACAAATCACAGACACATGAAGGAAAAATAAAATCAACTGCAGATTGTTAACTAATCATCTGAAAATCCCTTTAAATTCTTAGTAGTTCTTGTCTTTTTTTTATGTTAACAAATAGACTATTCCCAGGTAAGCACAGTGAGGTCCATTAGCATATGACATCCTTACTTAATTAGACTAAAATAGTATCTGCCCTACAAAGAAAAGACTTTGTAGATTAATTCATTTTAGGAATAGCTTTTCAAGCTAACAAACCACAGCTAGCTCTTCTTTACACTCACCCTAATTGTATTATCTGTGCTTCTGGATGTGCAAAAGAAGACAAAATTCATCACAGTATCTTTGTGTGATGCTTTAGTTCGCATGTAGAAACACCATTACCTATTTAAACAGAGCAGTATGTCACAAGCTAATGGAATCCTTTGCTCTCTGTGTGGAAGCAGCTGAAAAGAGTTGTTCTTTTTTTCTGTTGTTTTTCTTTGGTCCTCACTGTTTGTACCATATAAGGAAAACTTTGTGGCTTCAATATCTAGTTTATGCTAACTGAGACTGAAAATGGAAATAAGATGGAGATGGGTAAGATGCCCAGAAATAGAAATCATTTAGTACACTTATAAAAATAACAGGCAGTTCAGTCACCACAGGCCCTAGAAAATAGGGTCAGGGTGACTAGCTAGGCAGGTGGGAGCCTGGGTGAAGATCTTGCACAAATCCAAAAAAAGATTTCTGTTAGCACATGTTACTGTTATGCTGCTCTCTCCTGGCAGCTTGCCTAGCATAAACCTCAAAATAGTTGGGTCCCATTCCTTTGTAATACCTCAGCTAGATTCTGAGACATAGCACCGCTAAAGCTAGACTCCACAGAATTTGGCAACATTTCTGTAGCTGATAGTTGAAAAGTAGTCAGTAAGTCAGTCAGCAAGCATTTAATCTCTTGCTCAGATTACAAAAAAGAGGGAGAAATAGTCTTTAGAAGTGAATTCACAAGAAGGTTTGTGTTAGTATTTCTCACATGTGTGACTTTGGAAAAGTCATTTTTCCAAACTGCTCTGTAAAACAATGAGGGATTAGATTGGGGGATCTTAAAATTTCTCTTGGTTTCAAAATTTATGAACCTAAGTAGTGAGATTTTGAGCAAGAGCCTCTCTGATCTGCCAAGTATCAGGGCCACTGTTCAGATTCATATAATACTTTTCCCCTTGGTCTCAAAGAGTTATAGAGTGTCTATAAAATATCTCCCCTTTCTCTATTAGCTCTTTATAAGCAGTTAACCATGCTATTAAAGAACTTTTTATCTTTGAGTATATAGCTGGAAAGAGACAATGAAAGCTATGGCTACATTTTATTTAATTAGGAAAGGGAAGTTAAAAATGTTTTTCTATTGTTAATTTATTTTAGCTTATAATTTATTTTAAAATTTGTTGTTCTTTATTTGTTTAAACATGTGGGATTCTTCATGATCCCATTGGGATTTTCTTGGCAAAGATATTGGAGGGGTTTGCCATTTCCCTTTCCAGATCATTTTATAGATAATGAAACTGAGGCAAATGGGGTTAAGTAACATGTGCAGGCTAATATTGCTAGTTAAGTGTCAAAAGTTAGAATTGAATATAGATCATCATGTCTAAGGCCTCACTTGAACTTAAATCTTCCTGACAGAAGGCCTAGCTCTATCCACTATACCACCTTGCTACCATGTTTTAGAATACATGGAATATTTCTCAGGAAATCACATCTTCATTCATATGATAGAAATGATTCAATTATATTCCTTATATTTTCACTACAATATACAAATGTGATTTTAATTGTGCAATCTGTTAATTGTACAATTTATATTACTTAACATTTTTTTTAAAAAATAAGATCTGTCCAGTCTTTCATACTAATATAAGGATTAATTGAATGATTGGCAGGAGAGATGAAAAATCTGATTTCTTTTCCAAATTCTACTGCTAATTTTATGTAACTTTGGAAAATTCACTAAAATTACGTGTAATTCAATTTTTCATGAGTTCATTATGCTTTCCATGTTTTTACCTTATAGAAACAGGTAGAAAAACTATGAGAAATGTGCTAATTAAGTGTTTGGAAAGCTTCTAGATAATATTGAAGCCTAAAATCTTTCTGCTGTAATATCATGGATACCTTATTGATTCGTGCTATTAAAGAGAAATTGATGTCTTTGGATGACTTTGGAAAATATTTTCTTTGAGAAATTAATTCTGTTCAAGTCAGTAAGATTTTTTTCCTCTCATTTTTCTAACACTTCTATGAAAATGAGAGGTCTATTTCTTGACTTCACTGAGTTTCAATATGATTTCACCTAGAGAAAAAAAAAATCAGAAGTCAGGACAATCGTTTAATTTTATATGGGAAAAAGTCTCTCTTGCCAAGTGAACTGAATATGTAATTCATTTCTCTGAATTTATAGAAGATATGAATTTTGTTTAGGGTTCTTTTTAGGATTTTATTTTTAAATGTTTTGAATGTTTCCCTATTGCTACAGTACATTTATGGGAATGTCTGCTGACAATGTTTTCCTCAGTAATCTGTTGTTGTAAAAAGAAGGTAATTATTGCTTCTGGTGAATACATCTTAAGGAACGACTGGTATCAATGTTTTACGTATGGATAGAATAACATTCTGCCAGGTGAGAATTGCATTTTTTTTCCTGGCCAGAAATAACAGGCAGTGAGACAGTGGGACAAAATAATGAGCTAGTACATCCCAACAGGATTTTATAAAGGTTGAATGGGTCTAATGTGCTAAGTCTTTTTGTGTTCATTTTTCCCCAAAACACCTGCATAATAATGGTATTACTAAAAGGAATTATTTTTCCCTCTAATAATCAGGATATGCAGCAAGTTAAGTTCAATATCAACTTATTAGCTGAAGAGATGTTCACTGACATATCTTATATTTGAACCTTCAATATAATAGTTTAGATATGTGTAAGGAACCCTGTCAGTGGAATTAAGAGACATGCATCATTCCAGTTTTTTCTGGATCCTTGCTTTGGAACAATAGTTATCCCAATAGGCATTTTTATGTATATAATGATAGCAATATTATTCATTATGCTATCTCAGAATTTTTGGGAGAAAGCACTTTCTGAAACTAACCTCTAGAAACATGAGCTATGATTAGTGGTGATATTTAATAAAAATATTCATTTGCCCGTAGCCTAATTTTCTTAGTTCCTATTATATTTAGTTTGGGGTCTAGTCTTTGTGATATCAATTTGATTAAATTGGTAATATTTTTGTTGTTTTTTTTGTTTATTTCAAGTTATTGTTCTTAAATATATCCTAAGGAGCAGCTTATGAATTAATAAATCTCATAAGAATAGACATCCAGCGAAAATTATATCCATATTACATCTCTGGAGTTGATAACTCTGAAAGATGTTGATGTAGGTATTATTAGAGGCATAAGACATTCAAAGAATGAATTACTGTAAAATGGTGAAGATTGCTAGAGAGCTAATTTTCCAAAGTGATTAAATGTAAAATCCTTAATTATAGTTTTGAAAATGAGGCATACTAATTCTCTAATTTCAATTTAATATGTATAAAATGCCTACTATGTTCAAAGCAGTGTAAAAATCCTGGAGGTGCAAATATAAACCATGTAGATCTCAGGAATGTTACAATTATTCAGTACACTAATTTTGATGTATAAAAGACCAATGATTATGAATCTATTTTATTGATCCAAAGTACAGAAAATTATTAATGTGGAATAAAAAAGTCCCATATGCAAAGAACTAAGCATGTATCAAAGGCTAGGTATGAAGCATATAGAATAACTCTTTACAGTAAAATATGAAAGAAAAGGATGAATGTAGATCTCACCTTAAAAGAAAAAAAAAATCAGTTTCACAAATGCAGAATGGGAAGCCACATGACTTAAAAACAGATTACGTAGAAAAGACCAAGGTACTTTAGGTGAAAGAAACTCAATAGAGGTGCCCAAATTGTCAAAAAATCAAAAGTAACCTTAGAGTTGTTTTATTAATAGCAAACTGTACAAAACAAGAGAGATGATCATCCCATCATACTTTTGCTTTTTCAGACCTTACTTGTAGCATCATGTCCACAGAAAGTTAACATATTTTAAAAGAACAAAGATAAATATGAATATATTAAAATTATTTTTTGCATTCAGGTCTCCTCACATCTCCTAATAATATTCTGTATCTTTTGAGACCTTCTCTCTCAGATTATTCGTATCTATTGAAATGTGGTTACATACAAAAGTAACTTTCTACATGTGTATGTCCTCTGATACCAACATTCTAAAGAAATTCTATATGATACACAGATATATGTATTGATATTTGTGAAAATGTTTTATGTGTTCAAGTATATTACCATCAATAGCTTTATTTTTAAATATGCATGTAAAAACTCATCATGATCATTTCTCTATTAAAATAAATCTTTATTTATTTCCATTTTATAACCTAGTATCTTTCATTATAGTAACATAAACATCTTAGCAAACTCTGCCTATAATTTTCATTCTATTTTTGTTTTTTACTATGTTTTCCTGAGTTAAATCTTAGCAGACTAATCCAAGTTAAAAGTAACTGACAAACCTTAAACCTGTTGTTAAGTTAGGGAGACATCTATCCCAACATGTGAAGACTTCCCTCAATTGAATGAGTGAATGAGAATAATTTATTCCAGTGGCAATGAATGGTCATTGACTGAAGTGAGCATTGTGGAGTGCTTAGAGTTTGATGATACAATGAAGACCCCAAGGTCATCCACTACATTCTGATCCATTTCTAGTTGTTTTGACTTTTGTCTTGGCAGTAGATATGAATGACTCTGAAAGATAGAGTGAGGTTGATGACTTTCTACCACTCCGCCTCTCTTCAATTCACCCACTAATCAAAACTTCACCCTATTATATCATTGGTCCTTTTTGAAATGAAGGATGAACAATCATGTTTCCTTTTATACTTTATATACAGTGTCTCCCTTTAGTCAACTTGCATAACTTTACCATTATTTTGCTTATAACTCAAGGTCTACACTGAGATCTCCTGTAAAGCATAAACACAAATTCCTAAAAGGTTAGTTTTACACTTAGACCTAATTCTTTTTAAAGGTGAAAAAATTAAAGTCAAGTCAAATCCATCCAGATTTACACAATTACTTAGTAAAAGAAGTGACACTAAAACCTAGAAAATGTTTTATTATTCCTGCTGCTTTGAGTTTGGTGTTTTCCATTCTGTGGACATTACACAAATAGAATCAAATGGTGATAATGATAATGATAGAGATGATGATGATTAAAAAACATGAATATCTATTTTTCAAAAAAGAAAATGTTACCATTTAATTTTCATTGAGTGATATGTTGGTATTTTGGAAATTATACAAAAGCCATCATTAGCCCAAACTATGGATATGATAGTTTTTAACTCCTAGAAGAAAAAAAAAAAAATTATAAAGAAATGGATTTCTTTCCAGACATTTTAATTCCTTTGATAGTTAAAGAGATGATATATATTCTCTAAGATAACTCAGAGCAAATTGTCTTCTTTCCTTTAGGTAGAAGAAAACATATGCTTTTCCATAATAGATTCATTGTGCTGTACTAGGCAGAGACCCACCTGAATGTTCCATTGTTCTTCCTGTCTATCTTATGCATGTTTCAGAATCTATGAATTATTCACCTTCTTTTAGATGACTTTTTTTGGGGGGGAGGGGTAAACTCTCTTTTCTATGGCTTCTAAAGTAAGAAATGTAAATGTAAGTACTTGACCTTAGCTTTTTGCAGATTTTTCTTTTTTGTATCACTTTTAACTCATTCAAGTTATGTGCATATTTTTAAATTTGACACTTTACACAAGTAGTGAAATTGTATCGTCATTTTTTTACCTCTTAGCTATTGATAAATATTGTGCTTTTGCCATGCTCATGTATTATATAGCATTTTCTATCATAACAGAATATCATATATTCTAATGCATTATAAAAACAATTTATTTGGACTTGGAAGTGGTCTTTTCATGTATATACATCTGACTTTTATTGAACATTTCTCTACATAGCTTGAAAATCTATTTATTACATGTAAAACCCATGTAAATGTTGTCTTTCTTAGCAATGAGCTTTAACAATTCAGATGTCTCCATGATTGATCCAGTGACTATTGACCTCAATTGCAATTGCTTATGTCATGTCACTCTAAACCATGTTTAATTTCTATAATAATAAGCACACAGACACTAAACAAATTAAAGATTATCCACAATTTCAAAGCTATAAATCCATAAGGGGTCTCTGATCAATCTAATTTTTATGAAAGTAAACAGACTTTTATTACAGTGGTAGATTCTGTGTTAATTTGTAATTCAAGGATAGAATTATGCCATTGATCATATATCAATATATTCTTTGAGAGACACTTCAGATTGCCTATGCTTTAGATTTGGTAGTGAGTTATACCCCTTATATACAAAATAAAATGTGATAGTCTCACTCTAGGACCAACTGTAGGAAAAGTAGGCTGGAAGAGATGAAATGAGATCTGGCAGGAGCAAACTTTTCTTTTGGAACACCAAATGAAGAGTGTATCTTAGTGTAATATGTTAAAAAAGAATTGTTCATCAGTAGAATCAATTACCTGAAGTTGCAATAGTGAATTTCTCCCCAAATTTCCTTACAACTCAAATAATTATTTGATCCAAGTTGCTCACTATAAAATAAAATTACAATTATTGTTAACTCTTATCCTCTTATCGCCTCCATATTCTTTCATTAAAAAAAAAAAAAAGATTGGAGTAGAGACAAAGAAGGAATTACAAATGAAATTTCACAGCCAGATTCTTGGGACATTTCTCAGTTCTAATCCTCCTTAAATTCTCTAAAACATCTGACTCCATTGATCCCCCTCCCTCCACATACACTCCTCCCTTTGCTTCATTAATACTTTAATCTCCTAAATCTCCACTATCTCTTTAACCAACCCTTCTCCAATTCCTAATGTATGTATTTTTCAGTGGTCTGCCCTTGGCATTTTCTATCTATAATCTTTCTGTTAGCATTTTCATTAGTTTTCATAGTTTGTACTCTTTAATTTACATAGCTAATTCCTAAACCTCTTTCTGTAATCCTAATTTCTCTACTGAGCTTCCAATCTCTACTCAAACACTATATTTCTCAGGAAACTTTCCAAATTGTCATTTTTATTAAATAATATATTCCCTCATCTGACTTTGTTCTGCAGCTCTATAATGTATTTATTTTGTAATTTTAAAAATATATATTTTTTAATTATTTCTTTAATAGACCAAAAAATCCTTACTGTAAATGTCTCCTATAACTGACATAAAGCTCAATATATAATATATGTTTAATAAACATTTGTTGAATGAATTACAAATTAATTTGTGAATTTTTGAAAAGTTACATTTATATAAGCTTTAATGCATACAAAAATTCTTTTCCCCGAAAAGCCTATATTAGTATTATTAGCCCCATTCTACACAGTATGAAAATAGGTTCAGAGAGATTAGGCTATTTAACTGAGATTACATAGCTTTCAAATAACAGCAAAGACTAAAAACTGAGTCTTACTACTTCAACTTCATTAATCTTTCCACATCAACTGGTTGCTGCCTATGATTAAAGCTATCAGACTTTTGGTGAAAAGCATAATGAGCAATAATATATTTTCTTAAGTTACTAAGTTCTTATATATTTGTCATAGATGTGCATAATTCAAGCACACAAAATGAAAGTTTTAAATAATTGTATCAAACCAGTTAATTCTCTGCTCTTCTATTAACCTGAGTTAAAAGCTTAATTTAAGTCTCAAATTGAAAGGCTTTAATTCTCATTCTTCACGGGCATCAATTCCAGTCAGTAAACTTCCAGAAAATATGCATGTGTCTTTCTACAAATTTTCTAATATACAAATTTAGAAGAATTACACCAAAAGCCCTGGAGAAATCTACAATGCATTTGTTATCACATTTTTGCAACACAGTCTATGCCATCAGGCCTTCCATTTCATAACCAATAAATTCAGACATAATTTCAAAGGAAGAGTGCAAGAGATATATAAACATTGTTTATTTCTTTTCATAATCTATGCCTAAAAGTGAAACTGGCATGGAAAATTGTTTTCTCATTCCAAACTCAATTTGAAATTGTAATTCATCAATTTTACCCATCATGCAGAGCATCACACACTTACCCTTAAAATAATATTCCTCTCAAAAACTACATTTAAAGAATAAACTCAGGCCAGCTGTCTTTCATTTTCCAAATTCCTGCACTCCTCTGGACTTCTCTAACATACTCTGTCCTTTCTTCACTTCTCCATACTTCTTTCCTGTTCTCCCCTAATATTTGTTATGTGTGTTATTTCCCCCTTAATATTAGCATGTAAGCTCCTCTAGAGTAGGAATTGTGTTTTGCTTTATTTTGTGTTTCTAATGCTTAACTTAGTGTCTGGAACATAGTATGGAACTTATTCCGTTTTTATTGACTTTGAACATCTTCACCTTTCTTTTCATCTCTCTTTAAGAAATGTGTAACTTAGAATTTAACAATGAATAAACTTATGCCACACCACCCTTTTCTTCTTTCTAATTTGCCATCTGGAGAGGGAACATGAAAACAAAGACTATTCCTGTTCCCGCTTTTATAGGGGAATGCAGGGCTGCAAGTAATACTTGCAGAGCTGACTATAAGCATAGAAGGAGCAAGGGAACTAATTAGACATAAAGGGAAGTCCATTAGTTCTGGATTCAAGACCCAAATTAAAATCCTATCTCTGACTTGGACCATCTGTATGATCTTAAACAAAGCCAATGAACCTTCTTGGACATAACTTTCTTTATCTCTATTACAAGGAGACTAGATACCTGCTAAGATCCATTCCTGACTTTATAATCTTTGCTTTACTTCATAAATGAGAAAACTAAAATACAGACTGGTTAAGAGACTTTTCCAAGGTCATACAGAATGGTAGTCAGTGGCAGAGATATATGAAATGAAAAGTAGGATCTTCTGCCTCCAGACCTAACTTATTCAATTATGTCATAACCTCTCTTCTCTTTCCATAGTTTAATTTTTAACATAATTTTTAAAGTCTCCAAACAAAAGCCTCCTGATTGGTTGAAACTGAATCACTCCTGGTCAAGTTCAGAAACAAAAATTCCCTGATTGGCTCTCAGTAAATCCATTCTGGTCAGAATCAGAGACAAAAAGCTTGCTTCTAGAGAAGGTATCAAAATAGAATAGGGTGTGACAAAAATTCCTAGTCAAGTCAGAATTAGTGACTTCTAGTTTAGCGCTGTCAAGAATGAGATTTGTGGAGATGGGAGAGAGAGGGAGAAAGAACAGAGACAAAAGCAGAGACAGAAAAAGAAATGGACTGAGACAGAAGGAGAGCAGGAAAGAAATGAAATGAGTTAGAGGGAAAGCAGAAATTGAAAAGTGTAGGTTTGTTTTATGTACACATTAATATTTGGAACTTTTTGTTTTCGTTTTTTCTTTTAACCTGGCTATAGAAAACAAGGCCTTGCCACTGGTAAATATTTGTTCTTTCTAAATGTATACATAGTGTGACTGATTACTCTAACCTTCATACTCTGTTGCACATTAATGTTATATTTCACCCTTGTCAGATCATTCATTACTCTTAAGAGAAAATAAAGATGTGTAGGTTCTGTCATTTGTTCTTTTCCCCTCTCTCCATGAGGGCTTTCCAATTGGAGAGGTTTCTTATATCCTTTCAGTTCCATTTAATCACTCTTCTGTCAAATTATTTTTTACAGAAGAATATTTACTTCATAATTATGTCAAGAGTAACATACAAATATGCACTTAGGGATATAATCTTGCCCAATTTTTCCATCTACTTTAAGGAAGATCATGGGATTAGGTTCACATTATAAATCAGTTCTTATTAGCAAAGTGTTACCAAGTTCCAAATCGAAAGTGATTTCCCTATACCATTTGTCTCAAGTTCCAAGCATGCTGGCTTCTCAAGGCTTTCCTCAAAATTTGGTCTCAAATTTTGCCTCCAAGGTCGCCATGGCTCACACTCTCAGATCCAGTGGGGATTCTCTTGCCTGTTTCTGAACCATAAAGAAACAAGAACAGACCAAAACAGAACCTCTGACAGGTTCTTCTAGTTACCATATCTAAAAACAAGAGAGCAAGGGAAGTAGCCCTTCTCACAGTTCATGATATGATGTATGAGACTTGTATAAAATGCGTTATTAAATTCAGATTTTTTTTTCCTCTCTCTATAAGGCAAGTAGGGAGAGCTTTATTGTCCCAACCTAGTAGTCTTAAAGAAATTCCTGTCCTAGCCATTGAGATGATCCAAATAAGTTACTGATAAGAGAGAGATATAGGATATCTTCTCCAAGAAGCAGGGTGCCTCCATTTTATGTGATCTGGGTCTGTGTTAAGTGACATTACAACAGTATTTATTAAAAATGTCTAGATGTCTAGACTACTTCCTTTTATTCCAAAAACTTACTAATACATAGATTGCTATAGAACTAATCAGCAATACAATGTAGTGCAAAAGATGCCTGATTGCCAATTATAATAACATGATATTGAGAGGCAATAGCAAAAGGGCTTTAATGATTTCTAGTCAAAACTTCTCATTTTATAAGTGAGCAAACTGAGTTCCAGAAAAGTTATCTGACTTGCCAAAGTCATGGCAGTATATTAGTAAGCAACAGGTTTGCATGTTTTGCAAGAAGTTGCATTGTTTTATGTATAACCCCACAATCTCTCTCAGATTATTCATTATTCTCCATTCTTATTGTCACTATTATAATTCAGGTATTTACATTATATCATCTGGTAATAACTTCTTAATTGGTATCTGCCCACAGGCTCTTTATACATCAGTTTGGCCATGTTGAACCCTTGCTGTAAAGCCTTGGCTCGTTGTTTTCAATCTGCTATAAGATTAATTATAAATGTGATGTCCTATCCTTGGAGGTGTTTCTAAATACAGCTTTAATTGACCTTTATTTTATATACAGTGTATGCTACAGTCAAACTACAGCACTAGCTTTTGCTGATTGCCTTCTCCTGTCATGCACCCAGATAAATTGTCACTGTTTCAAACCCCCAGTCTTATTTCATATTTCTGTGTTGAAATACTTTTGTGCTAGGATACAGTACAGGTGTTTGCTTCATTTCTCAGATGAAAATTTTCTTGCTCATTCATTGTCTTATAACAAAGGACCACATATTAACTCAGAAAAACTACACATTAACATTATCTGTGTTAAAATCTTAGGATTTTTTTTAATAGTTCAAGTGAGAGAAATATAAGCCTTACCCAGGATTTATTAATTTGTTCACCCTTCACTTTCAAAGAGGACTAATGATCATAATGTTGATATGAAGAGAAAACCAACCTTGTTGGATGATTATATAACTCTTGAAATCAGGTCATCATCATCTAGACCACATTGATAGCTATTATGTAGCTCTCTAGCATATTAATCTGTATCCATGTGACCTTGACAGAGAATTCTCCACAGAAACATACCTGCTTAAATTTTCAATATAGTGCATATTCTAGAATAAAAATAGAAAAAAATAATAAGCAAAATTCAAAGGTATAAAAACAAAAAAAAACTGTAATAGCAGAACATCTATCAAGTAGCTATGTACTCACATATCTCATAGAGTCTAGAATTCCCTTAGCATAGAACTGATCCAAATCTAGGACTTCTTGAAAATACAAAATTGGAGCCTTTTTTTTTTTTTTTTTTTTTTTTGGACTGGGCAAATGATTGTTTGTTAATATGGTTTGCCCAGGAAATGTGATTTGTATATCTGGTGGTGCTAGTCATCAACTAAATCTGAGAAACTCTAGAGACTTAGACATGGAACTTAGGATCAAATGCAAACTGGTACACAGGAGAGCTTTCTTTAGTGTCTGCTTAATAAATTTTGCATTTACTTAAGAACATGTTGCTCTCCCACAGATATATTGTGGCTTCACTATGGTTGGTTTTCCAGTGTTCTTTTCAGAACTGGAAAGCCATAAAGGAAAGTGTTGTAAAGCCGAAAAGTTATATGTGTGTTGATTTTTTGTATGCTTTGATTTTGAAAAGGGAATAAGGTGAAAAGAAGAATAAAAGGAGATAACGATATCATGCTATCCTTATATACAATTTATGAGAGACCTTTGAAAGAGAACACAGATTCATTACCCTGATTTTTACTTCTTAGGTCACAATATGAGACAAATATTTATTTTTCCAATAGGCCCAGCAGGGTATTAACTAATCCAGTGTCACTACCTTGTAATTTTTCTTGGAGACCAGGCCAATTAATTAATTCAGAGAGCATAGGAATAAGCTTTATATTTAACATTTGAGAGAGACAAGGAAATAATAATGACCTTTAGGCCAGTCCAGACAATCTGAAATAGTTGGGGGAGAAGCATAGCTATTCTTAGTTTGTCTTCTTTAGAACTCATGCATGTCTTTAGTGCCATTATGAGCCAGAAACCCCTCCAGAAATGTGGGATTTATAGCTATACTCTAGAGACTATGAAACCCATAAAAGATTCTGTTTCTTGTTTAAAAGGTCTCAGGATTCTCTACAACTCCTTTAGTGGGGAACATTAAGTAGGACATGTAGAGGATTCAAATTACATTTATGACTGCCAAAATCTAAGAAAATGCCTTCACTAAAGTACTATTTGATGGTGTTGATGATAAGCACAGTAAAATTGCATTTGAAGAATAGCCTCTATATATGAAATTGAATTTTTTTTACAACATAATAAAGTTTATTGGATAAATCTAAAGTAATATTAGATGAAATTTATATATTTGAGTTTTTTGCTTATTAATTTTTAATAGTTTTTATTTAGCAGATATATGCATGGGTAATTTTACAACATTGACAATTGCCAAACCTTTTGTTCTAATTTTTCCTCTCCCTTCTCCCCACAGATGTCAGGTTGACCAATACATGTTAAATATGTTAAAGTATAAATTAAATAAAATATATGTATACATGTCGAAACAGTTGTTTTGCTGACAAAAATAATTGGACTTTAAAATAGTGTACAATTAGCCTGTGAAGGAAATCAAAAATGCACGTGGACAAAAACAGAGGGATTGGGAATTCTATGTAGTGGTTCATAGTCCTCTCCCAGAGTTCTTTTGCTGGGTGTAGCTGGTTCAGTTCATTACTGCTCAATTGGAACGGATTTGGTTCATCTCCTTGTTGAAAATAGCCACGTCCATCAGAACTGATCATCATATAGTATTGTTGTTGAAGTATACAACGATCTCCTGGTCTTGCTCATTTCACTCAGCATCAGTTCATGTAAGTTTCTCCAGGCCTTTCTGAAATCATCCTGTTGGTCATTTCTTACAGAACAATACTATTTCATAATATTCATATACCACAATTTATTCAGCCATTCTCCAATTGATGGGCATCCACTTAGTTTCCAGATTCTGGCCACTACAAAGAGGGCTGCCACAAACATATGAAATTGAATTTTTATGATAGAAGATAAATCACCATTATCTCTATTAAACTTATTTTAAAATTAATAATAATTTTAATTAATTATTAAAATTAATAATAACATGGTAAAACTTGAGGACGAGAAAGGAAACTTCCTGGCCTAAATATAGCATCTTATTGAATGTTGTTATCATTAACAACCCATCATATCTCTTTTTTTCCCTCAAAATGTTTTATGGAAGTTGAGTATTTCTTTAATATTACTGTCACTTCCAAATTTTCCAATTCTCCTCCATAGCAGAATCCTTCCTGTCAATGAATTACAATTAAGCAAAGCAAATTAGGATCTTGGGATCTTTTTTATTTTTTTAAACAGAGGGAGATATGTAGAAAGGAAATAGATTCTTTGTGAGCAGAGGTCATTCTCCCCTCCCTCCATTTTATTTTTGACAAATTGTTTTGCACTTAAAAGTTGCTTAATAAATAGTTGTTGGAGTATTCTTTTTCTTTTGACAGATTTTATTGATGTGAATTTATTTTCCTGAACTATAAAAATATGCTCTGGGATCCAAGAGACAGTGATGATTTTTATTTTATTTTTATTATTCTCATCTTTTTTATTTTTTAATTGGAATTATAATTGTAATTTATTTATTTGCTGAGACAATTGGGGTTATGTGACTTGCCCAGGGTCACACAGCTAGGAAGTAAGTGTTAAGTGTTTGAGACCAGATTTGAACTCAAGTCCTCCTGACTTCAGGGCTGATTCTCTATCCACTGAGCCAGCTAGCTGCCCCTCTTATATATAAAGCATAAATGCTGCTTTTAAAAAAAGAAAGAAAGAAAAAGGAACATTTTATATTAATGCCTTTGAGAAGACAAAGTCCAGGAGATTTCCACTTTAGAAAAGATTTTAAGCATTGATTTTTGTTAGTTTAATTCTTCTTTGTGACTTCTTATGTTTGTTACTTCCACATATTATGCATTTTGAATTGTCATGCTACCAAAGCTTTTCCCCCCTAGTTTAATCAGTGTGAGTAGCTATGTGGTACATTGGATAGATTTCAGGGCCTGGAGTTAGGAAAATATCTTCCTGTGTTCAAATCTGCCCTAGACAATTGACAGTTTTGTTACTCTGGGTAAAAGATTTAGCCCTGTTTGTTTCTTCATCTATGAAATGACCTAGAGAAGGAGATGACAAATCATGCCAGTATCTGTGCCAAGAAAATCCCCAATGGGGTCACAAAGATTCAGACACAATGGAAATGATTCAATAAGAACATAATATGTTTGCCAGTTTTAGCAAGGTTTACTGATGAAGCCATGTTAAAGTAAATAAGAGATATAAATTAGCAGGTCAAGTATTTATAATGATTCAATTGCAAATGGTTTGATTAAAAAACATTTCTGTGTTTCAACTCTAACTGGATCTGAAATTTGAGACGCAGATGTTGAAGAAAAAAGATTGGTAAATTATAAGAATTCTGTCTATATTCTTCCTTCATTTTACTTTGTTTTGCCCCTTGTAATAGAATAAGATAATATATGAAGCAAAACTCTATCATAGGATTAAATATCCTAGTACTTCAACTGGGTTTCTTTGTCACTAATATTTCAGAAACAGTCATCTTTAATATAGTCTTGCTCTAAGGAGGTTGAATTCAGCAAATATATTAACCATCTCATCACCTCAGACAGCATTTACCAGCTATGTTTAAAGAACTATAATGCATGTTATGTACAGAACACTAGTTCTAGATGTGATTGAGACCAACAAGTTTAGATAAGGTAAAGAACCTGCTATCTATTCTCTTACTAGTAAAATATTACTGGCAGATTATGATTTAGCTGGAAACTAAAATATTTGCATATTAAAAGGAAACTCTTACAGATTGGTTGTATGAATTAAAAAGAGAAGTAGGCCAGAGTTGAAGGAAGATACCTCTTTTGCTAGATGCTCACAAGGTACCAAATTAAAAGGAATATTTTCTAAGATCTCTGAGATGGTCTGTGCTAAGGAAGGCAGCCCCCAGAGAAACTTACCAGATACCAGCTTTTTAAAAATTAGTGCATGCTTTGTCAAGGGTTGTTTTTTTGTTTGTTTGTTTTTTGTTTTTTGTTTTTTGTTTTTTTAATTAAAGTGTTTTTTTGTTTTGTTTTGTTTTTTGGTTTTTTTTTTCAAAATGTATGCATGGAAATTCTTCAACATTAGCCCTTGCAAAACCCCGTGCTCCAATTTTCCACCCTTCTCCCATGCCCTTCCCTAGATGGCAAGTAGTCCAATATATTTTAAACATGGTAGAAATATATGTTAAATGTATTGGTCAACCTGCCATCTGGGGGAAGGGGTGAAGGGAAGGAGGAGAAAAATTGGAACAAAAGGTTTTGCAATTCTCAGTGTTGAAAAATCACCCATGCATATATCTTGTAAATAAAAAGCTATAATAACAAAAAAAGAAAAAAAAGAAATATATGTTAAATCCAAATATGTCTACATATTTATGCAAGTATTGTGCCACACAAGAAAAAAAAAAAAAAGAAGCAAAATAAAATGAAAGCAAGCAACAACAAGAAAAGTGAAAATGTTATGTTGTGGTCCACATTCAGTTCCCATGCTCCTCTCTCTGGATATATATGACTCTCTTCATCATTGAACAA
Organism: Sminthopsis crassicaudata; assembly: GCF_048593235.1. Taxonomy (NCBI): domain Eukaryota; kingdom Metazoa; phylum Chordata; class Mammalia; order Dasyuromorphia; family Dasyuridae; genus Sminthopsis; species Sminthopsis crassicaudata. The sequence continues at coordinate 282,967,757 of NC_133619.1, forward strand.
TTGGAATTGGTTTGAATTATCTCATTATTGAAGAGAGCCATGTCCATAACAAGTGATCATCTTGTTGTTGCCCTGTATGATCTCCTGGTTCTGCTCATTTCACTTAGTATCAGTTCATGTAAGTCTATACAGGCCTCTCTGAAAACATCCTGTTGGTCATTTCTTATAGAATATGACCATTCCATAACATCAATATACCATAATTTATGAAGCCATTCTCCAATTAAAAGACATCCATTCGGTTTCCAGTTTCTCACCACTACAAAAAGAGCTGCCAAAAAACATTTTTGCACATGTGGGTCCCTTTCCCTTCTTTAATATTTCTTTGGGATATAAGCCCAGTAGAAATACTGCTGGATCAAAGAGTATACATAGTTTGGTAACTTTTTGAACATAGTTCCAAATTACCCTCCAGAATGTTTGGATCCATTCACAGTTCTACCAACAATGGATTAGTGTCCCACTTTTCCCACATCCCCTCCAACATTCATCATTATCTTCTCCTGTTATCTTAGCCAAGATGAGAGGTGTGTAGTGGTATCTCAAAATTGTCTTAATTTGCATTTCTGTGATCAATAGTGATTTAGAGCGCTTTTTACATATTACTAGAAATAGTTTCAATTTCTTCATCTGAAAATTCTCTGTTCATATCCTTGACCATTTATCAATTGGAGAATAGCTTGAATTCTTATAAGTTTGAGTCAATTTTCTCTATATTTTGGAAAAGAAGCCTTTTTCAGAACCTTTGTATGTAAAAATATTTTCCCAGTTTATTGCTTCCCTACTACTCTTGTCTTAATGCAAGTTTTGTTTATACAAAATCTTTTTAACTTAATATAATTAAAATTATCTATTTTGTGATCAATAATGATATTTACTTCTCCTTTGGTCACAAATTCCTCCCTCCTCCACAGATCTGAGAGGTAAATTATCTATGTTCTTCTTATTTGTATATAATATCATTCTTTATGTCTACATTATAAACCCATTTAGACCTTATCTTGGTATACAGTATTAGGTGTGGGTCAATGCTTAGTTTCTGCCATACTAGTTCCAATTTTCCCAAAAGTTTTTGTCAAATATACTTTGTCAAGGTTAAGAATTATTTAAAATTTTATTTAAATTTTTATTTAGTTTTATGTATTGTTTTCAAAAAAATAAAGTTAAAGGTTAGATTGAATTAAATTTGTAAAATAATTGTTTGAAATTAATTTAATTTTAAGAAATCCAAACTTCTTATAGCTTTAGATACTAAAAGATAGATGATATTAAATGAAGGCATCTACTGAAGGATATAATATTAAGCAATTTGTTTTTCTTGTCCTTTCTAAAAAAAAGTATGCTATAAAAATAGAAATGTCCTAAGGTAGTTAGAGATAGAAGTGCTCATTTTATATTCTGTGAGATCACAGGAAATCTAGTACATCTCAATGGAGAAGAAATGAAGAATGAACATGAAGAGAAAGCAAAACAATTCTGAGCAAATATACCATCATATCATCTGCAAATAGTGATAATTTTGTTTTTCAATTTCTATTTATTTATCTATTTAAATTTTTCAATTTCTATTTATTCTCTTATTACTAAAGCTAACATTTCTAATACAATATAGAATAATAGTGGTGATAGAGCAAATGATCTTATTGGAAAAGCTTCAAGTTTATGCCCATACATATAATGCTTACTGATGGTTTTAAAGAGTTGCTGCTGATCATTTTAAGGAAAACTTCATTTATTCTTATGTTCTCTGTTGTTTTTAAAGGGATAGATATAGTGATATAGTCAAAAGCTTTTTCTGCATCTATTGAGATCATCATATGATTTCTATTAGTATGGTTATTGATATATTCAAGTGTGCTAATGATTTTCCTGATGCTGACCCAGCCCTGTATTCCTAGTATATATCCTACTTGGTCATAGTGTATTATCCTAGTGATAATTTGTTGTAATCTCTTGGCTAATATTTAAGATTATTGTATCAATATTCTTTAGGGAAATTGGTCTGTAATTTTCTTTTTCTGTTTTGGCCCATCCTGGTTTAGGTATTAGCACCATATCTGTGTCATAAAAAGAATTTGATAGGATTCTACCTAGTCTTCTTTTCTCTACTTGGATCCATTTTGAGCTCAAGTTGAGGGGAGTATCTTTCATAGACACAAACCTAGGGCTATGGTTAGTGATAGCAGATTTTATTTTTTTTTTTTTTTTGGTGAAAAATCCCAATATTACTTTCCCTACCTCCTTTAAAGAACAATGGTGAAGAATGTTTCAATTTAAAAAAAATTTTTTTTTGAAATTTTGAACTTTTGCTACTAAAACCACTTCCTTTCAACTATTTTCCATTATTTTCCTTGAAATTATTGATTTTTTTTTTTGTACATGGAATCCATTCTTATTATTATCATTTTACTTCTATAAAGTAATTCTTGGGCAGTTTGACTGCTATGGCATTGAATAAGTCAATTAATTCACAATGTATTGTCATTTTGTTATATTGCCTCAGCAACATGGACTTTTCTTATTTATCTGTTTTTGTTAAGCCTATTTTTGCTCTTGCTATGTCACAGGGCATGATTGATAAACATGCCTTTTTCACTTCACTTTAGATAAGGGATAATAGATTTTGTTCCAGCTCTTTTATTTTCACCTATTTCAACTATTTATTTTCAACTATTATATTCAACTATTTCAACTATTTTAAACTATATTTCAACTATTTACTTATTTCAGTGTATTTCTTTTTTAAAACAAAGTATCGTGTGATTTTATTCTTTATTTTATTCTTTTAGACTCTTCCATCTTATCGGTGAGTTCATTTTATCCACATTAATAGTTATGATTATTATGTATGTTAACATCAATGCTATTATATTTTCCTTCTCTTTATAAAGAAATTGATGAGAAAAGATGAGCTCTGCCCCAGTGCTCTATATTTGGAGTGATCTTTTTCTGTTCCTCTCTATCCCTCTTTTTTTTTCTGCTGCTCCCAAACTCACTAATGGTTTTATATCTAGCTTTCCTTCCTCCCTCCCTCCCTTTCTTCCTCCCTTTCCTTCCTTCCTTTCCTTCCCTCCCTTATTCATCCCTCCTTCTCTCTTTAGTTAGAGTATCTTCTATTTATCTGCCTTAATCTAGCTCTCTTATAGTTGAATTTGTGCCAAAGCTATATTTTTCTTTGAAGTTTTCTTTATAGATGTTTTGGCGTCCTTTACTTCTGGTTTAATATCTTGAGTACTGGAACTGATATTTCCAATCAAAAATTTCTGTTCATCAGTGACAATTTCCATAATATTATCCACAAAGAGATAGAAAATGTGTATACCCATAAATATCACATACTCCAGTATATGTCATGCTACATCTTCTACAACAGCAGGATGACTAGTAAAGATTGCTTTTGCATCAACAATTTAGCATTTCTTTGAGTCTTCCTTAATATCTCATAAATAGACAGTACAGTAATTAGATCTACCTAGGAGATGTCCACTCAAGTTAGAGTTCCAGGAAAGATCATAACCTTCCTTTTGATGGCCTCTTAACCTAAGAACAGGATTATAGGATTAAGTCTCCACTTGCATCTGGTTTAGAGAGATATTTTGTATAATTGAAAACCAGTGCACCAAAAGATTCTGCTTTGTGGCAATAATAAAAGAGTTCTGGGGCATGTATGTAACACTATCTCTTTGTGATTTATTTTTATTTCAGTTTCAAATTTTCCAGTTACAGATCCATGTCACCCTCTTCATCACTCCATCCACTCCAGGATGTAGCCACAGAATTCCAGTCAGCAGGGGCCCTACTGTGGACTTCGTCCACATAATCTAGTACCTCCCCTACCACTTGCCTTCCCTCCTCCCTCCCATCCCCCACTTCCCTGGAGTCAGGCCTGGTGGGGTTCTTTCATATACTGCTCTGATACCCCAATCCCTTCCTTTTCTTTCTAAACTTGGCAGGAGAATTTCAACCCATGCCTACCATGTTACAAAAAAAAAAAAGGCACTTGCTCCCAAGGATATGGATTTTTAAAGATTCACTTGTTAATATTTGGTGATTCTTTATTTAAATTTATATTTAAATTGTAACTTTATTTGACGGATTCAGTTGAAGATATGAGAAAGATCAGCAGTTTTTCCGAGGTTATATGCTGTCTTCATTTATTCATTTCCATTGGTGGGAATTGTACAATGTTGGTTGCCTACAAGGGAAGAGTAAGACCTATGGGCGGGAGAGGCAATTATTATGTTATCTTGCTCACCTCTGAAAAGTTACTGATTCCTTCTTTAGACAAAGCTTAGCAGAAAGATAGAAAGATACATTCTACTTGGTTAGGAATTCAGCTACAAAAATATTCTTTACAGATATACAAAATATTCTTTACAGATATAAAGACACAAAAAATAATTGATTGAAATACTTAAAAGGAATTATTGCTCATGTATAGGCTGAGTTAAAATAATAAAATGGAAATGCAACCTAAATTAATTTTTGTATTCAGGGAGATTTCAAAATGATAATGAAATCCACCCAATAGACCAAAATGTTAAGAAAATCAAGACAAATGGAGAATTGAACCTATCAATTAAAAATGAGATAATACTGGTGAACAGAATAGGGAGAAATGAACACCAAAAAAGGCTGAAACTGAAAAAAAAAAAAAAAAAAAAAAAAAAAAAGTTAAGTCTTGATTTTTATTAGCATTGCTTTCTACAGTCTCATCTCACTATTCATCTTCCTGCTGTAAGTGATTTGTATCCAGTCCCTTTCAAAAACTCTTAAGTAGGCCAGTTTGTATCTTTTTTGTATTTAAAAATGACAACTTCAACACCAAAAGTAATAGTGGCAACAGCATTGACAAGGACATCAACAACAACAAAGTGGATTGAATGTTACTGACCATACCAATTTAGCAACATTTCTAGAAAACAGGATATCAAGCTAATCCTTCCCCTCATAGAATTAATAATTTAACAAAACATTAAACTAAACTACTTGCTTTGACTATTGTTGCTTGCTAAAATAGAAATTTGTCCCTATGCAAACAGTCATAGTTGTAAAAACAAATAAGTAAATAAACATTCAGACAACAAACTGAAATTTTGGAAAGCATGAAAAACATGTAAACTTATTAGAAGCACTTAGATTCAGTCTTAAAAATACATTAAGTACTTAAAAACTTAAAAGAAAAAAAAAAACACTAGTCATAAATGGTTTTTTGTTTTGTTTTGTTTGTTTTTTGTTTGTTTGTAAATCTTCAACATTGTCTGAAAACTCTGTAAACTTTCCTGCTGACCCTACACTTTTCTTGCCTTGTCTTTATTTTAATGACAAAACTTATCCATGAATGGCTTGAAGAGGACATTTAGCACTATATTACAAACTACTAGGAACTTTTATTTGAGAACACTAAACTGAATTTAAATTGTTTGATATAGTCAATTATATGTTCAATTTAACTTTGGGAATGACTAAGTGCTTTGAAAATGAGTATTGAAAGCAAAGACCAAAATGTGTTTGTTGATGAAAGATAAGGAACTTGTGCTTTTTATTAGTACTTATCAGAGCCAAAATGGATTATGTAAATAAGATAATTTGATTCCTATAATGAAGGAGAGATTCCCTCTACTCCTCTGCCCTCCCTCCCCGAAAAAAACAAAACAAAACAAAACAAAACAAACACCACATAAAAACTTAGCAGTTAAGTCTTAAAGGCTTTTGTTGGAACTCAAAGAGGTTGTGTACATAAACTTTTTACTTACAAAACTTATACATGCTGTAAAGATTTGAATTAGCTTTTTTCTGATTCCTCAGAAGAACTCAGTTTTCTCATAAAATGAAGGAGTTCTATTATATGGCTTCTGAAATCCTTTCCAATTACTTTTCTATTAACACATGCACTCATTCCATCTCTCCATATATGTGGATATAAATATATAGATGACACATATATACATTATTATAATAAAAAGCTAATATTTATAAACACAATATGTGTCAGACACTATACTTTTTTGAAATATCATATCTCTTTTTTAAAAAAAGCATTTTTCTTTCCTTTTTAAATTTTGGAATCTAAAATCTTTCCCTCCTTCCTACCCTCTTCCATGAACAGTTAATATAGAACTTGCTAGATTTTTTCTGAAATTACCCCCTCATCATTTCTTATACCACAATAATACTCTATCACATTTTATGCTACAAATTGTTCAGCCATTCCCCAATTAGTGATCATACTCTCAATTTCTAATTCTTTTACACTACAAAAAGAGCAGATATGTTTGTTTGTGTGTATGTGTGTGTGTGTGTGTTTAGTACACATATATCCTTTTCCTTTTTTCTTTGATTTCTTTGGGATACAGAAACAGCAGTGTTATTTCTGGAAATGTACAGTTTTCTGTCTCTTTGGGGTTACCAAATTGTTGTCCAGAATGGTTGGAACAATTTACTGCCTATCAACAATTCATTAGTGTAATTATTTTCCTTTGTTTTCTATAACATTTCTCATTTCTGATAAGAGAAAATGGCACATCAGACTTATTTTAACTATTTTCATCAGGAATTTAGAAAAAAGAATCATATGATTATATTTTTATTGTTTAATTATTGTTCAATAATAACCAACTCTTTATGACCTCTTTTGAGATTTTCTTAGCAAAGATCCTGGAGTGGTCTACTATTTTCTTCTCCAGATCATATTACAGTGGAGGAAAGTGAGGCAAACAGTTAACTTGCTCAAGGTCACATTGCTAGAAAATTTCTGAGGTCAAATTTGAACTCAGGCTGTTGACTCCAGATCCAACATTCAATCTACTGTGCCCCCTACTTTGTTCTTCTAAAAACTTATCATTTTATATCTTTGACAATTTAATATTTGAGGAATGGATATTGACATAATTATGATGCAAATGTCAGGTTTTTATTTTTGTCATCTTTTATTTTCTGATCATTTCTCATTTTGAGATGTTTCTAGTTTTCCCAAAAAAAAGTTCCTCATGTAAATGAAATGACTCATTTCTTCATTGTCCTACCTGTTCCATTTGTTGTATTAGTAAGATCTATGAAGTATACAGCTCAAAGAATAGGGAGTGGTCAAATTTCAAAGGAATAAATGTAAATTAGTTGTTATGATGTGAAAACATATGATAAAAAGGAAAAGAATAAATAGTTCCAGGATTTCTTAAATTTCCTTTCAAAAACTTATATATATATATGTATATATATATTTTTTTGTTTGTTTGTTTGTTTGTTTTGTTTTGTTAAATGAGGGCTTGCCCTGAATGTTGGTCTAGAGCCAGCTGCACTGTTCCATTCATATTAAAACTTAGCATGTCTTTAATTTCATCTTCTTCTGACTCCCCTTTAGTTGTACAACAGACACAGGAACAAAATAAATGTTCAACTATTGCCCCTTTCTCAAAAAAAGTTTTCTTTTCATTGTTTTTATTTTGTTGTAGGTAGGCAGCTAAAAAGGTGACTTGTATTAAAGAATGATCCCTTTCTCTTCATACTTTGTTTATTCAGCTTTATAAAACAAAATTTTTAGTATGCCTAAAAGAAAATCTCTTACATTGTAAAGCCTTGAGGGCTGACTCACTAGAGAAGTAAGCCATTAAAATAGCTCCTTTGATGTATTGAATGTAAATTCATATCAAATGGGCTTCCTACCAATGTGCAGTAATGATAATGAGATATTCAAGCCATTAAGTACAAGCAGTGAACAGGCCTATTAAGAGCATTGTCTTTCAAAAGTAAATATATACAAGTTTTCATGTTCTTTAAAAAGGATTACCAAATGAATAACTATGTAATAAGAATTTGTTTTTATTATCAATTGCAGGGAAGACTTTTATTGACTGCTGTTTCTTTTTTAATTTGCTTTTTCTCAGCCAATTAAAAAGCATAGCTCCTTGTCACCTCAACCTTCCAAAATGCTTTACTTATGGAATGGTTAAGAAAGAGAAAAACAGTAATGTCAGTAGGAGATTATAGATTTCATTGGTGTTCAATGAATACTTCCTCCATAACACAGGTCCCATCTCCTCTTGGCACAACCCCTTTCATGAGTTGCCCTCCAAATTTCTTCATAATCTTCAATTGGAAATTAACTTCCTGATGAAGAGCTTGGCTGGTTCTGGGGTCACAATTGGGCAACATTTTAAGCTATTATAGTTTCTAGAGTCTGTTGAAGTATATGATCAAATATAGTTTTTGAGAACCCAAAGTCCCTCCATGTAATAATGAAAAATGAAAATAATAATTTAGTGGAAGAAAAAAGTGAGTGAGAGACAAAATGACATATGGAGATGCACAGAATAAATAGACTGATACAAACACAGGATCAGAAACAAAAACATGGATAGAAACAAAGAGGAGCAAAAACAAATAGATATATGTAATGTATCAAAATGATTGAATATTTTAGCAGAATCCCATTCTAGAATTAGCCATATGCTGGTTTTCTATGAGTTCAGGTTCAATGTTGGAATAGAATGAAGCCATACTAAATCATTAAATAGTTTAAAAAAAAAAGGCACTGTGACATCTAGAAACTTAGCTAGTCTCTATAAAAAATGTGTCTGGTCCTCAGAATAAGGAGTCAAGATTCCTGTACTCTCCCAATATCCAAAGATGCTTTTCCTAGAGACACAAAAGGCAGATAGGTTTAGGAGAAATTTGTTAACCATTAGGTGAGAAAGAAAATGATGGCTGTTATTGATCTGAGGTTCTCAAACTTTTTAGTCAGGTCCTATTTATCCTATTAATGTTATTGAAGGGGGGGGCAGCTAGGTGGCACAGTGGATAGAGCACTAGCCTTGAATTCAGGAGGACCTGAGTTCATATCTAATCTCAGACACTTAATACTTCCTAGCTATGTGACTCTGGGCAAGTCACTTAACCCCAGCCTGGGGGGGGAGGGGGAGAATGTTATTGAAGACACTCCTACAATAGCTTTATTTATGGGAGTTATATTTATCAGTATTTACCATATTAAAATGTAAACATCTTAGTATTATTTTGATAATAGTTTTGACCCAGAGAAACCTGCAGCATCTCAGGGACTTTTGATGGTCCCAGGATAAAACTTTGAGAGACTCTATTATCAATATTGGTCCTATTGATGCTGTTCTAATGGCAGTGCAGAGAGTTGTGGGAATCCCCCTTTTGGTCAGAGGTGCAGGTCCAATGTGAAAGAATTCACAAACCCTGAAATATTAGTGGCAAAAAGGAAGTTGGGTGTTTTTTTGGCCATGAGAAGTCAGCTTTGCTAGGAAGTCAGACTTCTGAGTGGCAAGAGGTCCTAGCAGAGAAATCTTGGCAGAGAAATAAAAAGGGTTATCACTGAGAAGAGGATGTTTTCACAGCAGGCAAGAGTCCTGGTAGGCAGCTATGCTAAAGGGAGAGGTCCCTTGACAAAAACATAATCCCTACTCAGGACTTCTGCAAAGATAAGAGTTTAGAGTTGTCCTTTATAGAAGTCTGAGGCTAAAACTTCCAGTTGAAAAGAAAGCCAATGCCCCCAGGCCTAGATACTTATCTTGGAATTTCAGCCACTCAATATCAGGCCCAGATCCCAATTGAATGAAATTCCTGAAGATCCAGCAACCCAAAACATCTATGGGGTTAGGGGGAGTGATGTGCATTAGAAAAGGCCTAGTCTGGATTCCTTCTTCTAGACTCTTTGGAATCTGGGAGACTCTGAATTTCCCTCCTTTTACACATCAAAAGGGATAGAATTACAGAATGATTATTTTATAGATTAAAAGGGACAGTTTCACCCCCCAGTCCTACTGTCACAATCATAATATATAAGACTGCTCATGTGTGCGTGTGTGTGTGTGTGTGTGTTTTAAACAATTTACTATTAGTGTGGTTCTGTATATGGAAAGGCAAGTAAAGAATTGAATCAATTACTCTCATATAACAAGACCTCCAAAACTCCCAAGTTAAATTGAAATAACAGGTTCAGATTCAAATTTATAGATTTTTTTTAACAATATGATCCTTGACAACTTCCTCAACTTCTCAACTGTAATTTATTTATCTGGAAAATGCCAATAAAAATACTTTCTGTCTCACAGAATTGTGAGGAAAATTATTTGCAAATTTAAAAAGTTATGAAAATGTGAGTTTTTCTAGGCTGCAAAATTTTGCCTATGCAATTTCTATCCCAAAATTGTAAGTTCATTATCAAAATATAAAAATTATTATCCAGTAAAAATGATGATAATTAAGAAGAAAATAGTACCTCGTTTTTTACATTATATTTGCTTTACTAGATATCTGCTAGCAGCTTCCTTGTCAATGACATTGTTAGTCATGATTGTTTTATAATTCTGAATAATATTTAAGGAAATTTTAGTTTTCAGTTTAAATTATTTTCACATATCATTATTTACATATGAAAGGTAACATATTTTAATGAAAAACAACAATAATTTATTTTATGTTAAAAGTTGGAGTTTTTAGTCCTGAGTGATATTTATTGGCATATGATTTTGTTGGCAAAACTTCACTTTGACCCACAGAGTTTCCATCTGTAAATAGGAAAGTAATATTTGCCCTGTCCTCCATGGAATTGCTTTGAGAATCAAATGGAATAAGGGATATGAAAGCACTTCATAAATTGTGACACACTTTCCATTATAAGATATAACTATTTTTAGTTATTGATTATGTAATTTAAGGAGTTTGATTAAATTTTTAAGTGAGCTATTTGTATGTCTTATGGCCATTTTTTTTTTCTAGAGAAGTATTTCCTATTTTATATTGTTATTCTTCCTTACAGTTTCCTTCTTTGTAATAAGGAATGGTGGATTCTTGCACTGAGTTCAGTGAACCTAATACATTAAATCAAGAATCAAATTACACAGATTTTTAAAACAAATAATTTATAGAAGTACCCTCTGTAGCCAAATATAGTAAGTTGCTATTCATTCTATAATCAAAATAAAAAGAAAACTTACATATCCAATATTTCTCCTGTGCTTTGTTTTATATGAAATAAATAAAAAAATGTTAAGTTATTCTAAGGACTTATTTTTAAGAACACTTTATATGCTATGGCATGGTATTAGTATGAATTCACCTCAGATACCTTAATTTTCTTCATCAGTAATTCTTTTCAATGAGAATTAATTTTCTAAATAATGATTTTCAGATGGCAAAAACTCCTGAAGTACTTTCTCAATTATCAAATAAACATTAAGTTTTGCTGAAAATAACTCAGTGTAGAATATATTTTAGGATATTCTAATCATTATGACAATCCCTGTATAATAAAAATTAACCACACTCATTCCTCAGTCAACTTAAATGACATACCTCATATTCAAATTATTAAGAAAAACGGACATTATTTTATCTAGGTATTAAGAATAACAGTAACAATATTCTTCATTATCTACATTACTTACATATCCTTTTATAGTTTATGAAAACTTTCATTACAACATTCCTATAAGTTAAGTATATCTTGATTATTCCCACATATACTTAATGAAACTGAAATTCACAATACATTAGTGATTTATTCAGGTTCATATGCCTAGTAATTGTCACTGCCAAACTTCCAAAACAATGTCTTATTACTCCAAAAGCAGTAATCTCTTTAAAATAGTATTTTTGCTTTCATTCTTTCTAAAAATCTCACAGCTCAGGAGTAATTATCACCTCACTTTATAAAATAGGTGAATGTTTTAAAAGTTGACTGTCAAATGAGTTTTAATATATTGAATTCTCTTTTCTCACTGTTTTTTATTATGATTTTATAATTAGAAATCTTC